>NW_024402918.1:0-37471 GCF_007990345.1 Gossypium hirsutum
TTGATCGGAAGCCATAGCGGAGGATTAATGGGGCACTTTGGTGCTAGACATTAGCTACATTGCACGAACATTTCTTTTGGCCAAGATGCGACGAGATGTCGAACGATTTTGTAATAGATGCATTGTGTGCAAACGGGCTAAGTCACGAATTAAGCCCCACGGTTTGTATAAACCATTACCTATTCCCGAAACCCTTGGTCTGATATCTCCATGGATTTTGTGCTAGGTTTACCTAGGAGTAAGAATGGCCGGGATTCAATTTTTGTGGTTGTAGATAGGTTCTCAAAAATGGCCCATTTTATAGCATGTCATAAAACTGATGATGCTGTTAATATTGCTAACTTATTTTTCAAAGAGGTGGTCAGGTTGCATGGCATGCCTAGAACGATCGTGTCCGACCGAGACGCAAAATTCCTTAGCCATTTTTGGAGGACACTATGGGGGCGTCTTGGAACGAAGTTGCTATTTTCAACCACTTGCCATCCGCAAACGGATGGCCAAACCGAAGTGGTCAACCGGATTCTGTCTACCTTGCTTCGAGCTATTATTCGGAAGAATGTGAAGGCTTGGGAAGAATGCTTACCACATGTGGAGTTTGCGTATAATCGAGCTGTTCATTCAGCTACCAAATTTTCTCATTTTAAAATTGTCTATGGTTTCAATCCATTAACTCCACTTGATTTATTGCCATTGCCTTCTAATCAACTTGTTCATGTAGATGGGAAGCGCAAAGCTGATTTCGTCAAGCAATTGCACCAACGAGTTCGAGACAATATTGAGGCCAAGACCATGAACTATGAGCAACATGCTAACAAAGGTCGTAAGCGAGTTGTGTTCGAACCGGGAGATTGGGTTTGGTTGCATATGCGTAAGGAGAGATTTCCTATGCAAAGGCGATCCAAACTTCTTCCGAGAGGGGATGGACCGTTTCAAGTCCTTGAGCGAATTAACGATAACTCCTATAAATTGGACTTGCCTGGTGAATATAATGTTAGCGCGACTTTTAACGTTTCTGATTTGTCTCCGTTTGATGTAGATTCCGATTTGAGGGAAAATCGTTCTGAAGAGGAGGGGAATGATGTGAGCTTGCCTACGAATCAAATGGAGAACGAACAAGAAGCCATTAAGCTGCCCATTGGTCCAATAACGCGAGCTAGAGCTAAACGATTCAAAGATGCTATTTTAGCAATGGTGGAACGGGTTGAGGAAAATGATAGCAAGGAGTTTAAAAACGAGCTGAACATATTCAACTTCTTTGAAGCTGAATTTCGTTCTAGCTAATTAGTTTGCTGCTGGAATTTTAGACCATTTAAATAAGTTTCATTACAGCTTTTAAATATGTCTTAATTAATTTAAGTGTTTAATATGTCTTGATTTGGCTGAATTAAAGGTGTCTAGATGTCATTTAATTTGTCTAAATTATTACATGTTTTAAATTTGTCCAGCCGAATTTATGTGTTATGATTTGTTAATATTTAAGTTGTCTCAATGTTATTTAGGACGTTCACATTATACTTTAATTTAGTTCAGCTGAATTTGCTTGAAATTAATTAAGTTTATGTGTGTTTTTTAGGTGCAGCCGAATTTGAAGGTGAAATGGGACAGATTCATGCATGAAGATTCAATGGATGTGAAGATGCATGCATATTGGGTTCATGCACTTAACGATACATGCATGGAATGCATTAAAATTGGTGTGCTGATTTTTAAGTTTTCTATGTGTCCATTCGGCCAAAAGAGATGATTGTTCATTATCCAAAGCTGCCATTTATTTCCTTCACATTGCTGGAAATCTTTTGGCCATTCGGTTCAAGGTGTTCACACCTTAAGGCTCTTCAAAACCGTCCATTCACACCTGATATGGCTGCTCAAGTACTCTCTTTATTATTGGTAATTTTTCAGCAAGAGTTGCCTCTTGAATGCTCATTTAAACCCATTAGCTGAATGTAGCTGCTACATGCATCTCCAAGATCCATTTGCTTAAGGTGGAAGCTTCATAGTTGGTCACAATTCAGCCGAATCTACATTGCCCATATTCATGAAGTTAAGCTGAATTTTAGTTCAATGTTTGCTTAGAAATTAAGTCTTGAACTTGTCTATTCGGCTACTAGTTGAAAGTCTATAAATAGTTTCTATTTTTCTTGTAAAAGGACTTTTTGACAAATCTCTGAATGAAATATAATTTTAGTGAGGCAATTCACTCTCTTTATTCTTCAAAGCTCAATTGACTTATCTTTACGAGTGGCGTCAATCTGACTTTGTTTTGAACTTATCACCATAAGGTGTGGCGTTCCAACTATACCGAAGGTTCCTATTTTGCTAAATAGAGGGTCTCGGTTTTATCTACCATTTCTTCCCTTTTCTTTGAAACCTTTAAGCCAGGGTCCTTATTTGTTAATAAGGGTTCGTACTTGTTTCATTGGAAACCATTTATCCCCATTTTGCTTCCTAATTCATTTAAAACCAATATAACTCATCTTATTGAATTTTGAACTAAATCGACACTACCTAAATTCGATCGGGAATATAATACGACTCGTCACATCATCCGAATCGAGCTCGTATCAGTAGCTAAAATAATTAATTGAGTTAGTTAAATTAGTTATTTACAAGCTTAATTAATTTTCGTTATTAAATTGGTCTTAAATCTGGTCAAACTTAATTATGCATGATTAATTGTGTTTTCTTATATGTTATTAAGTCAAATTAAATTCCTACAGCTCATAAATAAGTCTTAATACATGTTTTAATGTGTCTTGTCCAAACTGAATTAATTAGACTTAGTTTAATTAATTGAGTTTTGTTTTAATTATTTGTATTAATGTTGTCTAAATTTCGTTTTTAATATGATTCAGCTGAATAATGATCAACTAAATTCATTTGTTCATGTTGTGTAGGTTGGCCGAATGTGGGTGGAAGCATTTAAGCTAGGTGCATGCATCATAGGTTCAATGAATGTGGCGTTACATGCATGAGGAATGTTCAGCTGATTTTAAATGATTCAAGAACCAGCATAATGCCGTTTACACATGAAGTTCACACTCTTGGCTTTTCGGTTTTGGAATGTTCACACACAAAGACTCTTTGAAACCGAGTGTTCACACTTCATTTGGCCATTCAAATCCCTCTTAATGGCTGGTCACTTTTGATGTGATCCGGCCCAGGTTAATCGAGTCGTTTCACAAAGTTGCCCGATCGTCGACGAGAAGTTCGTTCGAAATTGTTTTAAGATGAAGATTGTTTTCAGTTTAAGCGGAAGACTTTTAAAAGGGTTCAAAAGATAGGCTAAATTCGGATATTTTGTAGGTTCGGTTTAATAAGAAAAGAAATAAAGTTTATATTTAATAAATAGGATGGAGATGAAAAAATGAACTTAAGTATTAAGAACGATTCAATACTATGTAAAGTATTGCCCCGGGACTTATATTGCTTAAGGTGAAATTTGTGGAAGGATAGAAGCGAACCTTGACCCAATACCTATATAGAGGTAAGAACCAAAGGTATAAAAATATGGTTGAACGCCACACCGATTCGGTGATAAGTTCAATGGAGTTCGGATTGACACCACTAGCAAGCTAGATAAGTCGCTTAGAGACTCGAACGAAAGAAGAGAGGAGGTAACCTCACAAGAACAAAAGTTCTATTAAGTTTAATTGATCAAATTCTGTAACCTTTTACAATAAACAAGTAAGCTATTTATAAGCCTAAAATGCCTATTGATATTCGGCATCTATGTTGTTCACACTAACTTAAATTCTGTTCACACAGGTATTTAACATGTTCACACAAATAGCATTAAAATCCAGTTCATGCTTGAAGATGGTACATGAATTGGCCGAACCATCATGATGCTTCACTTGATGCATTCATGCATCCTTAGCCTTGAAGAATCTCCATAATTCCATGAATGTGCAGCTCTTTAATGATCCTACATCTCCCTTGGCTGAATGAGGCATTAATGTGCCTAAAATACTTGAATGGTCATCTTGAAAATGCATGAATCATGCATGAAACGTCCCATGTATTTTCCCCCATAAATATGATCCATGAATCTTCAAATACATGAACTTTTAGCAACTCCCTCTTGCATGAACGTCCCAAATGCATGTGCTCCTTTAAATGCCATCCATTGAACCTCAATTGTGCATGCACACTCCCATACATTGCACCAATCCGTTCATGAACCTGCAGCAAATTAAATCAGCAAGTTAAATGCATTTCAAACACATTAAATTAGCAGCATATGAACTCAATAATTTGCACATTAAATTTGGCCATACATATTAACAATTTTAGACATATTTAAAACATCATAATTAATTAAGTATTTAATTTAGATATAATTAAAACACTTAATTAATTATTTGTCCAGATTTTAACAAATTAACTAACTTAAGATAAACAACTAATTTAACTAATGACAAATTAGATGGTTTATTTCAGCAAAATAAATGCAAGCTAAAGAAAGCTAAAAATAAGCTCATTGGGTTAAGATTGAGCTGAATTGAGCTTGAGTGAGTTGACTTGAGCTCGAGTGAGCTGGAAACGAGCTAAACGGAGCTTAACGAAATGAAATTGAACTAATTCAGCTCGCATGGATTTGCAAACAATGCTTAGGGAGCTGATCCAAAAGTGTGCCCGGGGCATGGTCGTATCATCCCCTCCCTCTTTAAAGCGATTTGTCCCCAAATCGGGCCATTTACTCGCGAAAAATCGTTGAAGATTCTAAAAGCCACAATTAACTCAGATCAAAAGAAGCTCATTCGCATGCCCTCCCTCTTTAGGAGGGTACCACTTCATATTGTCACCTTTAAAAGAATAAAACGAATTAGTGACACGATGAAGATTAAACACAAAGGAACTTTTTGAGATTTGATTCACAGTTTGAACAAATAATCCAATACCGGGGTCGAAAATAGAAATCGTTCTTACCTTTTTCTTCGATGGAAACAAACATAAATCACAAGGCATTTGATAGCTATGGTTTTGGAAGTCAACTTTCCATGGTTCGATTACCTTAGGCAATGATATAGAATGGTGTTCACCGGGGTCAAAGACAAAATTTTCTCTTGCCATTTCAATTTGATTTGGCAATTTCATGACCGACTTCATAGAAAGAGCACTAAGAAACTCAAAATCATTATCATTCAAAACATGTTCGGATCTTTTAGTCCACAGTTGAGAACATCCTCCGAAAACAAAATTTTGATTTTGACTTAACAAACCAACAAGATTCACATGGCTCATTTTCAAACTTAAAGACAAAGTATCATACAAACAAAGATTGTTTACACATTCATTCAAACAAATTTTACGATGCTTGCTTTCTTTCATGGATGATTCATAATAGCAAACTCCAGGATTAAAGACATGATTTTGACTACTCGATCCAAATGGCAAAAAGAGTCCTTTTATCTCCAACAATTTACACAAATTAAACAACGAGGGTGTTAACATACTCAAATTCAAACAAGCAAACCCTTTAAATTTCATTCGAAAAGATTTACAAAAACATGGAAATTTCACACCAAAAATTAGATAATCCACATGATCAACACAACCAAGCAGATGATATGTCAACTTTTGATCACACAATTCCAGATTTTGTTGGTGTTGATTTATTCGCTGTTCATCAAAAATCTTGCCAATGGCGTATTCATCAATACATTTCCATTCCTTTTCAACATGATCAGTGAGAATGAACATTTTATATGGACTTTCATCTTGCGGATCCAAAACATGTATTCCATTGCAAGTTAAAGACAAACAACTAATATCATCAAGAAAATAATATTTTTCAAAAGCAAGAATCTTTTTATCATCAGACAAAACAAATGGGTCATCATCAATCAAAGAATGACAAGTAGCCACGTCAAAGTTTAGATTCTTTCTAAAGACCAAATCATCAACAAAGGACCCATCAACAATCGAAAAAGGCAGAGGTGCTTTAAAAATTTCAAGACTCATACCTTGCTTACCTTTTGGCATAGGCGAACTAGGATCGTTGAGAACACTACCTTTTTCAGCCAAAGTGAACCTTCTATCCATGGAAAGGTATTGAAGTTGAAACTTGTCAATCGGTTCCTTGGAAACCTGGAAAGAAGAAAATTTACACGGCAAACTTGCAAATGGGTTAGTTAGAACATTCCTCACTTTTGCTCGATTGCTTTCTCCCTTTTCACTCTTCTCTTTTTCAAACTCTTTTCTAATCTCAACTTCTTTTTTTCTCTTTTCATTTCCTCTCTCATTTTCAATTTTATTTTTGACCTCACTCTCTTTTTGGATTTCTTTTTCTTTTTCAATCTTTTCTTCTTTTCTTTTGATTTCTCTTTCTCGCTTGCATTCTTGTTCAATCTCAATTTCTTTTTCGAATTCTTTCTCTTCATTTTCTTTTTCTCTCACTTTTTTGATTTCTTGTTCCTTTTTTTTCATTTCTTTTTTTCGTCTCTCGATTTCATTCCATATATGCTCATTTTCTCTCATCAACATTTCTTGTCTTTCTTTTCTTCTTATTTCTTTTTCTTTTTCATTTTCTCGCTCACACTCTTTTTCTTTCTCACATGATGTTTCGATTTCATTACAAAAGTATAAATCATCAAAAAGAGAAACCTTTTGTTGAGAATAAGAAAAGGGTTCTTCACACAAATGGCAATCTTCTCTTTGTGATAGATCTTCCGTAGCCGAGTACTTTGACACTCTTGAAGCACGTTCGCCTCTTCGTAAATAATCCTTTGTAGATGAATAAATTGAGGCACTTGTAGAGACACGTTTACTTTTTCGTTTATCATCTCGGAAGGACTCAAACTCGGAGTTTGCTACTCTTGGTCTCGTACGCCTTGTTGAATAAACGTCTTGATAAGAGTTTCTTGTCGAGTAGTGTCGTCGGGATGATCTTAACTCCGTCTCATGACTCGATGAAATTTGCTTTTGTTGGGCTCTTGTCTCTATTCGATCCAATCTATCATGCAATTTATCAAAATTTGATTTCACAATTCTACGTATCTCTTGCTTCAAATATTGGAAATCTGATTCGGAAAATTCTTGTGACATGTTTTTTTTTTAAAATGATTAAAATAAAATAGAAAGTAAATACCTCACCACAAAAATCTCACGTTTCACTCACAATGAAAATTGGATAACACTCCACTCGTGTTTACACTCTTTAATGGCTTTTTCTTTGATGTAAAACACACGTGCCTTTTACCTCTCGACCTCGTCTCACAATTTCGTAATTCGTCTCGATAGACTTAATTTGCTACTTGAGGGTCGGTTTCAAAATAGGTTACAAAGGAATGATGTGGGTGTATGGTAGGCTAAACAAAATAAAATCAAGGCTAAGTGTGGCGTTGGGATGGGTAAATAATGCTAGGAAGGGAAACTTGATGATCGGAGCAAATAGGAGAGAAAAAAAATAAAAACTCGCAAGACTTTTCACTTTTTTTTTAACTTGATTTTTTTGGTCACCTTTTTTTTTTGCTCAATTTTTTTTCAATCAATTTTTTTTTTCGAATTTTTTTTGATTTTTTTTGTTACTCCAATACAATAGTAAGCTAAATACAAGGGAAAAAAAATTAAATTACAACTCAAAAATTTTTTTTTTTGATTTTTTTTTTTCACGTTTCGAACCTACTTGCGGCCTTATTACGAATGTCGGTGCTCCTCGTTTTAGTAGCTCTGATACCAAATGATGTGATCCGGCCCAGGTTAATCGAGTCGTTTCACAAAGTTGCCCGATCGTCGACGAGAAGTTCGTTCGAAATTGTTTTAAGATGAAGATTGTTTTCAGTTTAAGCGGAAGACTTTTAAAAGGGTTCAAAAGATAGGCTAAATTCGGATATTTTGTAGGTTCGGTTTAATAAGAAAAGAAATAAAGTTTATATTTAATAAATAGGATGGAGATGAAAAAAATGAACTTAAGTATTAAGAACGATTCAATACTATGTAAAGTATTGCCCCGGGACTTATATTGCTTAAGGTGAAATTTGTGGAAGGATAGAAGCGAACCTTGACCCAATACCTATATAGAGGTAAGAACCAAAGGTATAAAAATATGGTTGAACGCCACACCGATTCGGTGATAAGTTCAATGGAGTTCGGATTGACACCACTAGCAAGCTAGATAAGTCGCTTAGAGACTCGAACGAAAGAAGAGAGGAGGTAACCTCACAAGAACAAAAGTTCTATTAAGTTTAATTGATCAAATTCTGTAACCTTTTACAATAAACAAGTAAGCTATTTATAAGCCTAAAATGCCTATTGATATTCGGCATCTATGTTGTTCACACTAACTTAAATTCTGTTCACACAGGTATTTAACATGTTCACACAAATAGCATTAAAATCCAGTTCATGCTTGAAGATGGTACATGAATTGGCCGAACCATCATGATGCTTCACTTGATGCATTCATGCATCCTTAGCCTTGAAGAATCTCCATAATTCCATGAATGTGCAGCTCTTTAATGATCCTACATCTCCCTTGGCTGAATGAGGCATTAATGTGCCTAAAATACTTGAATGGTCATCTTGAAAATGCATGAATCATGCATGAAACGTCCCATGTATTTTCCCCCATAAATATGATCCATGAATCTTCAAATACATGAACTTTTAGCAACTCCCTCTTGCATGAACGTCCCAAATGCATGTGCTCCTTTAAATGCCATCCATTGAACCTCAATTGTGCATGCACACTCCCATACATTGCACCAATCCGTTCATGAACCTGCAGCAAATTAAATCAGCAAGTTAAATGCATTTCAAACACATTAAATTAGCAGCATATGAACTCAATAATTTGCACATTAAATTTGGCCATACATATTAACAATTTTAGACATATTTAAAACATCATAATTAATTAAGTATTTAATTTAGATATAATTAAAACACTTAATTAATTATTTGTCCAGATTTTAACAAATTAACTAACTTAAGATAAACAACTAATTTAACTAATGACAAATTAGATGGTTTATTTCAGCAAAATAAATGCAAGCTAAAGAAAGCTAAAAATAAGCTCATTGGGTTAAGATTGAGCTGAATTGAGCTTGAGTGAGTTGACTTGAGCTCGAGTGAGCTGGAAACGAGCTAAACGGAGCTTAACGAAATGAAATTGAACTAATTCAGCTCACATGGATTTGCAAACAATGCTTAGGGAGCTGATCCAAAAGTGTGCCCGGGGCATGGTCGTATCATCTTTTCAGCAAAAGCTACAAATTAAATGAGCTTATTTATGCACATTGACCGAATCTAGCTCATCCATGCACCATTCAAGTTGTCCAAGGTTCAATGTGAATTCTAGAAGCTTTCCAAGTTCAGCCGAACCTAGCCAAGCCATTGAAGAATTCATTAGCTTAGCTTTTAAGAAAATGTATGTGACTATCCGGCTAACTTAGTTGCTGATTATAAATAGCTAAAATTTCATTTTGTAAAGAACTTTTTGACATTTTTAAGTAACGAATTGCTGCCAAATTTGTGAGGCATTTTCTCTCAAATTTCGTTCGGGACCCGTAAGACTTATCTAGCTTCTAGTGGCGTCTTTCCGAGTCTTTCTTTCGAACTTATCACTCCTTAAACCCAAGTGTGGCGTTCACCTTTGATACCTTTGGTTCATACTTTACTAAGTATCGGGTCAAGGTCCTTATCAACCATTTCCAACTCAATTTGGTCCTATAAGTTTCGGGTCGACACTTTTCTTTAGTGTTGGTTCACTCTTGACCTTTTTGAACCATTACCATTTCGTACCAAATCCCTTACCATTTCGTACCAATTCCCAAATACCAAAACATACCAAAACCAAATACCATTTCTTAATTAATCCTAAACCGAACTCGACCATTCTAGTCATACCATTTCGACTTAAACCAAATCCATATCCAACTTTGCACGGACTTACTTTACTTCTTTGAACTCAAATATATTCTATCTTCTTCTTGTCTAATATACTTCTTCGTTTACGATCGGGAACTAAACGACTCGGGTTCAACTACTAAACTGAGGTCGTATCACTCTTTCCACTCACTCCTCCTCTCTAAGTTCTTAGGAATTATTTAAAATTAAAAAGCAGTTGTTGTGGGTCGGCTTACAACCGTGATGTTTGGGCTTGGTAAGAATATTGTAGGACAAAGGAAAGTAGGCTTGAATCAAGAAATGAAAGGTTGGATGTGGCAAAATAGTAGAAGGTAGTAATAACTATAATTTGGGCAGCAAACAACAACAAAATTTCAAAACTAGCTTCTTCTTCTTTTCACGAAAATTTTTTTTTTCACGAATTTTTTTTTCACGAATTTTTTTTTTCAAATTGATATCCAATCTCTTGAGTTTGAATGGAAACCAATTTTTTTTTTTGAATTTTTTTTGAATTTTTTTTGAAGAAACTACTATACCGTATTGCCGACAATGTCGATTCTTACTCCAAATTCGCTAACTCTGATACCAATTTGATACGAACTCGTCTCGTGATGTTTTGAGTCGTATGTGTTGCCCAATCGTGAATTGAGTAAGGATGGATTCGTTTCGGTTTTAAAATGAAACAAAATAGAGATAATGGCTTCAAACAAAGGTAATAAACAAAATAAAGAGGAAACAATAACAAATTAATTGGCTAAGATCGAAAATGAACCAACAATAACGAATTGTTGACCCGAATCTCAAAATGGTCTTTAGGTGTTTTCAGTTAAAGGAAACAGGAAAGGAACCATGACCCACTATCAACTATGATAGGAACCAAAGGTATATTGAACGCCACACCAAAGGTGATAAGTTCAGCAACAAAGAAAAGATGGACGCCACAAGCTATGCTTGATAAGTCAAATCAATTCCGAAAGAACAAAGAGAATTGGATAGCTCACAATTCAAATATTTCATCTATATTCAGCAAAAAGTTATTCCCTCTATGGCTGATTACATCTATTTATAATGCTAGAACAAGGTAACCGAATGGTCAATAACATCCACTTAATGTGCCATAAAAAACTGATGTCTTTTCTTATTCTTTGAACCAAATAACTCCTTCCATAAAATCACTTTAATTCAGCTGATTTGAATGTCTTTAATGGCTTAGAAAATGTCTCTTGAGTTGTCCTTGGCTAGTTGAATAGACACCATCTCTTACCAGCTCCTTAATGACATTCAAAGGCTTGATTAATTTCTCTTAAAAGCTCCGAAAACGGCTGGAAGTGGAAGAGTTGCTGCTGAATTTTAAAGGGCATAAAATGCTCTTTAAAAACTCCTTTTAATGATCTTTAAGCTCCTTTTTTTAACAGCCCCTTTAATTGTAACTCAAAAGAACTTGAACAGCCACTTATTAAATGTGTAACAGCCTTGAATTGTAACCACTATAAGCTAAAAAGTCACCTGCAATAAACACATTAAAATGAGTTTATTAAACACATTAAAACACTTATTAATCATAACACATATTAAACTTACTTAAATAAATGAACTAAAACATATATGCAATAATTATTCCAGCAACTAGTTTAATTAAAGAAGCATAATTTAAAGAACTTAATTTATGCATCAATAAATAGTCCTAGGAACTAGATCAATTAAGAAGCATCTTATTTAATAAAGTTCAATAACTAACTCATGTATTAAAACTTTAAGATAAGTTAAATTAATTGATCAGCAACTTATTTATTAAACTAAAACAAGTTAATTAAAAGAAACAAATTCAGCTTGCAATAAATTGCAAGTAACGCCTTTTGAACGGTTTGAAGCACGACTATCAAATCCGGCCACTCCCTCTTCCCAAGCTCGTTCCACATAGCTTGCTATTGCATTTCGAAATCTCTTAGCTCGTGATCGAGTTATTGGTCCTCGTGGCAGCTCAATGGATTCGGTAGTAATTTCCCGGGCTAAGGTTGCATCAATTCTGCTTGCATATGGATTACAAATTTATCTGAAACATTTTTTTCTAATTCATGGTTATTCCTTTCAGTTGTTCCAATTCCAATCCGTCCCATTCGACCGAGGAAAGCTGAGTAAAAGTTGCTGTGATCGAGTGAACCAATGGCTCGACTTGAGGACAAGTCGTTCTAAAGAAGGGGGGAATGATACGACCCTGCCCCGAAAACATCATTGGCTCAGTTCATCAGGCGCTATTCGTAAACTTTTGCAAGCTAAACTAGCTTGTTCCGGCCCAATGGAGCTCAATCGAGCTGATTCTAGCTCATTGAGCTTGAACTTCAATTTATTTAATTTTATGCTTTTAGTTTGCTGGAATAAATTTTATTTAAGTTCAGCTCGTTTTTAACTTTCTTAAGTTTACATTATTTTGCTGGAATAAAAAAAATAAGTTGCTGATTAGTTAATTAATTTGTTTAAAAATCAGGACATCCTTATTTTAATGTGTCTTAGTTTATTACCTATTAAATAGATGTTTAATAGTTAATTAAGTGTGTCTAAATTTAAGACAAATTTAATTCATGTTTTCAATTAATTTTCCAGACGAATTTAATGTGCAGGTTATTGTGTACTTTGGACGAATTTAATGCTGTCACTTAATGTGTTTTTTTTTTGCTACTGTTGTTTAATGTGTCTTAAGTGCTTTAAAGTGCCGAATTTAATGTCTTATTGTTGACTTAATTCATGTCCAGCCGAAATTAATGTGCATGCATTATTTGACCGAATTTAATTACTTGTCTGCAGGTTTAATGGCTTGGACGGCATTAAAGGAGGTAGATGATGTCGAATTTAATATGTACATGGACATGGGACAAGCATTTAAATGAGACATGTTGGCCGAATTTATTGTACAACAAGACATGCATTAAAGATGTTGTTCTACATGCATGGAACGGCAATTAATGAGATGTTCCACATGCAATGGACGGCATTTAAATGAGGGAGAGTGATGAGGGCACCATGCGTGAACAGCAAATTAAGAGCCAATTGAAGATGCATGGACAGCAAGATTCAACAAATGGGAAAGTGCATGGATGTCTAGCTACATTAATTTATGCAATGAATCTTTGGCCTCCAAGGTGATTGTTCGGCCAAGAGACACTTATTGGCTAGTACATTCATGCTATAGTCGAACCTAGACAAGGCTGATGGGATACCATTCATTCTTCTACATTCAAGAACTATGTTTCCTTAATCAAGAAGGTGTCCATTGATGTTACTTTCAACCGAATATGGACATGTTTTTTTTTAAAGTTCATTTCTCTAGTTTAATTTAACTCATTAATAGCCGAATCACTTAGTCATTAAGCTAGTTTACTTTGTCCATTAGGCTATCAAATTTAGGCTATAAGTAGTCTGTTATCACATTTTGTAAAGGACTTTTGACTTTTGATCATTTGAATGAACTTTGTTCAAAGAGTGAGTTTTCTCCTCTCTAAATTCGTACGAGTTTCGATCTGACTTATCTAGCGTGCTAGTGGCATCTATCGTTCTCTTTTGAACTTATCACCTTGCTTTGGTGTGGCGTTCAACCCTTCTACAATTCCGCAATCCCACCTTGAACCAAATAGAAATCGGGGTGACACTTTTTAGTGTTGAATCGTTTCTGGTGTTTAAGCTCATTTATCCATTCCACCGACTATCCTAGATTTTACCCAACTATAATATCTTTTTACAAAACCGAGCCTTCATTTATCAACTTCCATTTTTCTTATTTTTATCCTTAAATCGAGCCTACTACCCTTATAAATTTACCATCACCTTAGCCAACCTTTAAAACCATTTGAAAGCTTCCGCATCTTTAGCCTTATTTCATCCTATTTTCGATAACTCAACTATTCCTCGTCGATGATCGGGCAATTACATGAAACGACTCAATTAACCCGGGCCGGATCACATCATGACTTGTACTTTCTCGTTCATTATCTTGATAGGCTTCAAACTCATAGCTGGATTTATTTCAGCCTAAATTCCTTGAAGAATAGGAATCTGGATAAAGGTCTCTTTTCACATATTCGTCAAATGTTCGTCTCCTTGATGATCTCATTTCCGTCCTTTCATTTGGATAAATTTGCTCCCGTTGGGTTCTTGCTCGATGACTCCGCTCTTCGACACGATCCAACCGTTTCTTGATGGGTTTGAGTTTTTGATCAAATAGATGCTCCATTTCATGCGTAAAGGCTTGGAGTGTAAAATCTGGCACACTTCCTCCAACAATTCTTACAGGACGGAATCCAACTCCCTTGTCTGAATTTTTTTCCAGACTTTGTGACATTTTTTAAAGAACTCACAACAAAGAAAATCTCACTATCCACTCACAAAGAAATCTCACTTCCTTGGCTTTTTTTTTCTCGAATAAACTCACTACTCTCTTGCCTCTTTCCACTCACTCATCCTCTCTAAGTTCTTAGGAATTATTTAAACTTAATAGGCAGTTGTTGTGGGTCGGCTTACAAACTTGATGTTTGGGCTTGGAAAGAATATTGTAGGACAAAGGAAAGTAGGCTTGAAATAAAGAAATGTAAATGTTTGGGTGTGGCGAAATAGTAGAAGGTAATAATGACTAAAATTTGGGCAGCAAACAAAAACTAAATTTCAAAACTAGCTCTCTTTTTTCACAATTTTTTTTTCACAATTTTGTTTTTCAAAATTTTTTTTTCACAACTTGATATCCAATCTTTTAAGTTTGAATGGAAACTAGTTTTTTTTCGAATTTTTTTGAATTTTTTTCGAGTTTTTTTTGAGAAACTACTATACTGTAATGCCGTCAACGTCGATTCTTACTCCAAATTTGCTAGCTCTAATACCAATTTGATACGAACTCGTTTCGTGATTGATTCGAGTCGTTAGTGATGCCCGATCGTGAATTGAGTAGAATAGAATCGTTTCGGTTTAAAGGAAACAAAATAGAAATAATGGCTTCAAACAAAGGTAATAAACAAAATAGATAGGAAACAATAACAAATTAATTGGATAAGACCGAGAATGAACCAACAAATAAGGGAATTGTTGACCTGGATCTCAAAATGGTGCTTAGGTGTTTAACGGTTTAAAGAAACAGCAAGAAACCTTGACCCACAATCAACTATGATAGGAACCAAAGGTATATTGAACGCCACACCAAAGGTGATAAGTTCAGTAAACAAAGAAAAGATGGACGCCACAAGCTATGCTTGATAAGTCAAATCTGATACAGCCACACCTCAAGTCCAACCTAGCTCGAGAAGGAGCCTTTGGAGCTGCCTCAAGGTCCAATCACCCGATCACGAGCTAAACAATTCAAGGAGGCTGTTTCAGCCTTAGTAGATCAAGTTTGGGGCGAGACTTTGGTTGGACGCATTGATGAAGCTTGGACAAACTCGATGAGCCTTCCTTGCACTTTGTTACGAGCTGAATTAAGCTCCACTTCAGCTCATTAAATTCGAACCAGCTCAAAATTAGCTCAAAATAACTTATTCAATAATATAGTAGCTGAAATAATTAATTGAGTTAGTTAAATTAGTTATTTACAAGCTTAATTAATTTTCGTTATTAAATTGGTCTTAAATCTGGTCAAACTTAATTATGCATGATATTTTAGTTATTATGACATGTTATTAAATTTGTCTTAATTTATACAGCTTATAAATATGTTTTTAAGCTTGTTTTTAATATGTTAACTTTATTACTTGTTTTAATTATGTCCTAAGGCTGCCGAATTTAATGTGCAGCATTTTAGTGTTAATTTAATGTGTCTAAACATGAATTTGAATTCTTTGATGAATGTTGCTGTAGGTACATCATCCATGAACGTTTTTGGAGCATGAATGATGTGATCCGGCCCGGGTTAATTGAGTCGTTTCACGTAATTGCTCGATCGTCGACGAGAAATAGTTGAGTTATCGAAAATAGGATGAAATAAGGCTAAAGATGCGGAAGCTTTCAAATGGTTTTAAAGGTTGGCTAAGGTGATGGTAAATTTATAAGGGTAGTAGGCTCGATTTAAGGATAAAAATAAGAAAAATGGAAGTTGATAAATGAAGGCTCGGTTTTGTAAAAAGATATTATAGTTGGGTAAAATCTAGGATAGTCGGTGGAATGGATAAATGAGCTTAAACACCAGAAACGATTCAACACTAAAAAGTGTCACCCTGATTTCTATTCAGTTCAAGGTGGGATTGCGGAATTGTAGAAGGGTTGAACGCCACACCAAAGCAAGTCATGTGCGACGTAGTACCTATTCAAGCCTGCCATTTGTTGCTAGGAGAACCATGGCAACTAGATCAAAAGGTCACTAATGATGGTCGTACCAATAGGTATTCTTTCAAGTATCAAGGAAGGAAAATCACCTTAGTGCCGCTCACTCCGGAACAAGTCCATGAGGACCAAATCAAACTGAAAAATTCTGTTGTTAAAACAAGTGAGGAAAAAGAAAAAGAGAATGAAAAAGAGTAAAAGAGATTGAGAGTGAAAAGGAATGTGAACCAGAAAAGAAAATTGAAAAAGAAGTTGAAGAAAGAAGAGAAAATGAGTTAGAAAAAGAAACAAAAGAAAAAGACGAGGAAAGGCTAGTGAGGAATGTTTTCACTAACCAAGATATGAATTTTTCTTGTGTTGCTACTTTTCAGGTTCCCGAAGGACCGAAAGATAACTTTCAACTTCAATACCTCTCAAATGAAAGACGCTTTCATACGATCAACTTAGGCAAAGATGAAATCACACTACATGATCCCGAAGGTAAGCGAGGTAAGGAAATTTTAGAAACCGAGTCCAGTGCAGATTTGAAAATTATTGATAAAACTTTTGGTGACTTAGTTCTTAAAAGATCCCCTCATTTTGATCCGATTAATTGTTACTCTTCGATTGTGGTTGATAAAGTCATTACGAAAAGAAGCGTGATTTGTTATTCTCTTGATTTACCTTGTGTAAAATCCTCGAATTTGTCCAAATTTGTTTTGGAGAATAAGGTAACGAAATTTTCCAAATTTGTTTTCAATTTATATTCGTGCCTTAAACAGTTTATGTGGTTGTACATGAAGTTTGAGTTCCATTTGACAAAGGTTAACTCAACAACGGAGATTCGACTACACTATGCCCCCGATGAGCGAAGGTTTGTTTTAAATGAAAAAGGTAAAACCGACCCTTATTCTTTTGCTTATCAAGGTAAGATGCTTGAAATCTTTGAAACACTTTTGTACTCCTCGGATAGCGACAAAGACCGTGTTGATGAACTCTTAGATCGAAACGTGCTTGACTGTCCTATTTTATTTATTGATGATAAATCTATTTTGATGGTTGATAAAAAGATTCTTGTTTTTGATAATGCATGTGTGAGTGAATCTATAAACCGTCGATTAATGCATGGTAATCTGAATCTGTCCATTCACATGCGTTGTACCTGTTCTATTATGCTTATAATTGGACTACAAGCTTGTTTGCGTTGCTATTTACTATTTCATGGCTATTCTTTTCAGTGGACTCAATTGCCATTAGACCCGTTCGATCGAGGAAAGTCGAGTTCGTTTGATTTTTTAGATTCGAGGACGAATCTTTTTGAGGAAGGGGGGAATGACACGAGTCACAAAGGCCCAACCCAAGCTTAAGAAGGTGATGGGCTCAAATCAAGAAAATCAAGATTCACTTTCTTGTTTTCAAGAAAATCAAGAAATCGAATCTTGGCCCAATTTTGCTGTTCGGAGCGATTTCAAGAATCAAGAAAATCAAGATTTCAAATCTTGGAAATCTTGGTCCAAGAAACCGAATCTTACAGCCAAAGCGCGTTGGATCTCCATTACGAGCGTCAACGACCCAATTTCGGTAGGAGATGGATCACAAGCCCAAATTCTTAAAGGCGAGGCCCAATAAGCAAATTCCCAGCCCAATCAAGAAATCCATACATATTTAGTTGAAAATCAGGCCAAAATGTCAAAGGGCCCAATTTGTAAACATTTTAGTTGTTTAAGTTAATTTTTTAAGTTTTAGGAATATCACATGTTAAATTCGGCCCAAAACAGCCCAATAGGATGCATGGCCGAATTTTCCTTTGTTTTTTTAATTAAGTTTAAATTTTTTAAGTTTTCTAATTAGATTAGGATTTGTTGGAGGCCTATATAAGCATTGGCCAGCCACCCTTTGTAAATATCTTATTATTATTTTTTCTATCAAATTTTAGATTTGTTGAGTGCAGAATTTTCTTTGGGGTTTTCTCAAGAATTCTCTCTTGAGTTTTCTTTAGAAGTTGTTTTAACAATCTTTTGATTGTGGGAGCCATCTTCAACCTTCTTCTTGCCATCGATATTCTTTGGAGGGGAGATTAGAGCCGTTTGAAGAGATTTGTGAAATCTTTCGGGATTTCAAGGATCTTTAGGACTTGTCCTTTAATTCTTGCTGTTTTCGATTTCTTTCTTTACTTTTCTTTGCTTATACTTGTGCCGATTTCTCATCTAATACTTTGCTGTTCTTGTTTGTTTTCCAACATTGATTAAACTCAAGATCTCATCGTTTAAGTTGTTCTCCTATTGGCAGCACCCATTCAAACCCAAAAATCCCCAATTCCTAGGGTTTGGCCGATTGGATCTCTTTCAATTTGGGAATCAATTGATTGCTGGAAATTGGGCATTCTTGGCCGAATCAATTCCTTGGCAGATTCGCATCTTTTCTTTCTTCTCAATTTCGTTTGATTCATCGATTCTATTTCTTTTCTTCTTGCTGCTCTTTTAATTGAATTTGGGAATTTTAAATTCAAATCTGATTCGGTTTAATCTTAATCTTTGTTTTTGATTTCAGATCTGTTCATCTAGGATCTTTCGTAGGAGTTTCCCGTGACTTGGCAACTCGATCTTGGTCCGCGCGCAACCCCATATCAAAATCAATTTTTTCATACCTCAGTTCCTTATTCAACACCCAATTATGAAAACAATAGAAATTGTTCACACAAAATTGATGAAGCTTGACTTTCCCATAAAACGAACCAAAATAGATTTCGGGATTAAAAACTTGATTTTGAGTATTCATGCCAAAATGTAGCAAAAATTTCATTAAACCAAACACGTTAAACCAATGGGATTTTTGCATACACAGGGACAAACAATTAAAACTTTTTACATTCATCAATTCATACTTGCACAAATTCATGGATTTTCCACAAAGCGTTAATTGGTGCACAAAATTGTCACAAATGAAAAATTTAATCGCCTTTCGTGAAAAACCGTCATCACGCAAAATTAAATCTTTGGTTTGTTGATTGGAACAAAAATCAACCACATTCAGGGAGTAGCAATTAATCAGACCAAAATAAGGAGAGCGTTTACAAATTAAGTCACTAAAAAGTATTTCAAAATTTTCAAACCTGGTGGTCGTGACTCGATCGTTAACATTTCCTCACCTGATACAGCCACGCTTCAAGTCCAACCTAGCTCGAGCAAGGAGCCTTTGGAGCTGCCTCAAGGTCCAATCACCCGATCACGAGCTAAACAATTCAAGGAGGCTATTTCGGCCTTAGTAGATCAAGTTTGGGGCGAGACTTTGGTTGGACGCATTGACGAAGCTTGGACAAACTCGATGAGCCTTCCTTGCACTTTAATACGAGCTGAATTAACTTCCATTTCAGCTCAATAAGCTCGACTTAGCTCAACTTCAGCTCAAACATTTTCAATTCAGCTCAATATCAACTAGACATTAATTTAATAGCTGAATATTTATTTAAGTCGATTTAATTAGTTTATTACAGCTTATTAATATGTTTGTTGCATGTTTTTAATATGTCAAGTTTTATTACATGATTTAAAATTGCTTTAAAGCTGCCGAATTTAATGAACTGATTTTAGTGTCATTGTTGACCGAATTAATGTGTCTTGTTTTTATTCTTAATTTAGTTCAGCTAAATACCACATTAATCTTAGTTATTCCTATTTTTGTAGGTTGGCCGAATGTGGGGGTTCATTTAGCAAGGTGAGCCGAATGTGGAGATTCATTTAGCTTGGTGCATGCACAATAGATTCAATGAACCTGGAGATACATGCATCAAATTGGTGAGCTGAATTTGGCATTCCTAGGTGACTATTCAGTCAAGAGAGCTAATGTTTCCAACTCCAAAGCTGTCAATTAATCCTTTCACATTTGCTGGATGCATCTTGGCTTTTCGGTTCCATGTGTTCACACTCCATGACTCTTCAATGTTGAGCTTTCACACTTAAATTGGCTGCTCATTACCCTCTTAATTGCTGGTCACTTTTCAGCCAAGAGTTGCAACATAAATGAGCTAATTTATGCCCATTGGCCGAACCTAGCTATCCATGCATCATCCAAAATTTTCCAAGTCCAATGCTTCATCTAGAAGGTGTCTAATGGAGCTCCATGTTCAGCCGAATTTAGCTAGTTCATTTAAGTGATTCATTTGCTTAATTTTTAAGGAATGTAAGTGACCATTCGGCTAGCTTAGGTGTTGCTTATAAATAGCTGAAAATTTACTTTGTAAAGGACTTTTGACATTTTTAATTAGCGAATTGCTGCCAAATTTGTGAGGCATTTTCTCTCAAATTTCGTTCGAGACCCGTAAGACTTATCTAAGCTTTTAGTGGCGTCTTTCCGAGTCTTTTTCAAACTTATCACTCCTAAAACCCGAGTGTGGCGTTCACCTTTGATACCTTTGGTTCATACTTTACTAAGTATCGGGTCAAGGTCCTTATTAACCATTTCCAACTCAATTTGGTCCTATAAGTTTCGGGTCGACACTTTTCTTCAGTGTTGGTTCACTCTTGACCTTTTGAACCATTACCATTTCGTACCAAATCCTTTACCATTTAGTACCAATTCCCAAATACCAAAACGTACCAAAACCAAATACCATTTTCTAATTAATCTTAAACCGAACTCGACCATTCTAGTCATACCATTTCGACTTAAACCAAATCCATATCCAACTTTGCACGGACTTACTTTACTTCTTGAAACTCAATTATATTCTATCTTCTTCTCGTCTATTCTACTTCTTCGTTTACGATCGGGAACTAAACGACTCGGGTTCAACTACTAAACCTAGGTCGTATCATTTGGTATCAGAGCTGGTAAAAACGAGAAGTACGAGCTCTCGAAGTCAATTTGAAATAGGTACGTAAAAAAAAAGTTCGAAAAAAAAATTGAAAAAAAAATTGAAAAGAAAAAAAATTGCATACGGTTTAGGTGCAGACGAAAAGAACGTGAAATATCCGTAAAAAAAAAGAAAGAAAAGAGTCTGGAGACACTTCGATAGAAATTTTTCCAAAATCTCATTTTACACCCTTTTATATCCCCCGTAGTGAAATTTCACGCAATTAAAAAAAAATTTCGATATAAAAAAAAGTGATTCGAGTTTGTAAGTTTGGCATTTTCTTCCATTCATCTTCTAAGCCACACTTAGCCTAAAGCCTTTCTTGTTTCTTTTAGCCTACCCGTAACCTAACATCAATCCCTTGTAAAGCCATTTGAAGCCAACCCACTGAACTAAGACTAAGTCACTACGAGTCGCTTACGAAATCACGAGAGGAAAGTGAGTGGTAAAAGGCACGAGAGGTACATCAAGTTAAAAGCCGAAATTGAGTGAAACACGAGTGGAGTGATTATTCTTTCTGTGAGAGATTTTGTGAGGATTGTGCTGTGAGGTTTTTATTTACATGTCTCAAAGTCCTGAACGAAATATGGCGGAAGGAGGTGGAAGGCAACCAATCCGAAATATTGTGCCTGGAGGAGGTAGAGTGCCGGATTTGGCTCAATAAGCCTTGTTACGAGAAATCAAACGCATGATCCGAGGTGAGTTAGAATCTATTAACGAACGGTTGGATCGAGTTGAATTGGGAAATCAACGAGAGCGTACACCCCAAGGGCCGCAAAGAGGGCGAGACCAATTGGAAATCAATCAAGACGACCTATATGATCCGAATGAAGTCGAAAGTGATCAAGGATCAAACATAAGTGAAGGCCGAAGAGGTCAAAGGAACCGAGGTAATCGGAATCAAAGACGTATGGATGACGACTTAAGGAACATTAAACTATCCATTCCATCCTTTCAAGGAAAGTCTGATCCGGAAGCTTACTTGGAGTGGGAAAAGAAGATTGAATTGGTCTTCGATTGTCACAACTATTCCGAGATCAAAAAGGTGAAGTTGGCGGCCATAGAATTCTCCGATTATGCTATGATATGGTGGGATCAACTCACTACGAGCCGAAGAAGGAATGGGAACGACCAATATCCACTTGGGCCGAGATGAAGGCCGTGATGCGACGTCGTTTCATTCCCTCCTACTATCATCGGGAACTCTATCAAAGCTTCAAAATCTCACTCAAGGTTCAAAGAGTGTTGAGGATTATTTCAAAGAGATGGAGATCGCAATGATCCGAGCCGATGTCCAAGAAGATCGTGAAGCAACAATGGCGCGATTCCTTGCTGGTCTCAACCGAGATATCACTAACATTGTGGAACTCCAACATTATGTTGAGATAGTGGACATGGTACACATGGCCATTAAGGTGGAGAAGCAACTCAAGCGAAAGAGTACCACTCGAAGTTTTCCTACCCCAAGCACAACTAGATGGGGGCAAAGTTCGAGTAAAACTAATCCACCAATCCGTGCCAAAGAGCCAATGGTGCCTACCAAAGCAAACAAACCTATGGGCGATACGAGCAAAGGTAAGGCAACCGATTCATTTGCTAATCGTTCAAGAGATATTAAGTGTTTTAAGTGCCTGGGAAGGGGCCATATTGCGAGTCAATGTCCCAACCGCAATGTCATGGTGGTTCAAACAAATGGAGAAATCGAATCGGAGGAGGAAGAACTTGAAGACGAGCCCAAAATCGTTTCTGAAAGCGATGAAGAAGTTGAACACGCTCTGATGGAGAACTCCTCGTTGTTAAAAGAAGTCTAAGCATCCAAAGCATCGACGATGAACAACAACGAGAGAACATC
This sequence comes from Gossypium hirsutum, assembly GCF_007990345.1. NCBI lineage: Eukaryota > Viridiplantae > Streptophyta > Magnoliopsida > Malvales > Malvaceae > Gossypium > Gossypium hirsutum. The sequence continues at coordinate 22,830 of NW_024402918.1, forward strand.
TTCCATACTCGTTGTCAAGTACAAGGAAAGCTATGTAGTGTCACATCGATGGAGGAAGTTGTACGAACGTCGCGAGCACTCTCATGGTGGAAAAATTAAATCTACAACCACCAAGCATCCAACTCCGTACAAACTGATGTGATCCGGCCCAGGTTAATCAAGTCGTTTCACAAAGTTGCCCGATCGTCTACGAGGAGTAGTTGGAGTTGTCAAAATTGGGTGATTTAGGCTAAGGGTTGCGGAAGCTTTGAGAGGGTTTAGATGAGTGGTTTGGTGTTGATAAATTCGGTTTAGAATAGAAACAAGGTAGGTTAGAAAAAGGTAATTGATGGAGATGGAAAAATAAAACTTAAACGTCAAGAATGTTCAATACTAAAAAGTATTGCCCGAGTCTTATATTGCTTAAGGTGAAATTTGATGAAGGATAGAAGCGAACCTTGACCCAATACCTATATAGAGGTAAGAACCAAAGGTATAAAAATATGGTTGAACGCCACACCGATTCGGTGATAAGTTCAATGGAGTTCGGATTGACACCACTAGCAAGCTAGATAAGTCGCTTCGAGACTCGAACGAAAGAGAGAGGAGGTAACCTCACAAGAACAAAAGTTCTATTAAGTTTAATTGATCAAATTCTGTAACCTTTTACAATAAACAAGTAAGCTATTTATAAGCCTAAAATGCCTATTGATATTCGGCATCTATGTTGTTCACACTAACTTAAATTCTGTTCACACAAGTATTTAACATGTTCACACAAATAGCATTAAAATTCAGTTCATGCTTGAAGATGGTACATGAATTGGCCGAACCATCATGATGCTTCACTTGATGCATTCATGCATCCTTAGCCTTGAAGAATCTCCATAATTCCATGAATGTGCAGCTCTTTAATGATCCTACATCTCCCTTGGCTGAATGAGGCATTAATGTGCCTAAAATACTTGAATGGTCATCTTGAAAATGCATGAATCATGCATGAAACGTCCCATGTAATTTTCCCCCATAATATGATCCATGAATCTTCAAATACATGAACTTTCAGCAACTCCCTCTTGCATGAACGTCCCAAATGCATGTGCTCCTTTAAATGCCATCCATTGAACCTCAATTGTGCATGCACACTCCCATACATTGCACCAATCCGTTCATGAACCTGCAGCAAATTAAATCAGCAAGTTAAATGCATTTCAAACACATTAAATTAGCACATATGAACTCAATAATTTGCACATTAAATTTGGCCATACATATTAACAATTTCATACATATTTAAAACATCATAATTAATTAAGTATTTAATTTAGATATAATTAAAACACTTAATTAATTATTGTCCAGATTTAACAAATTAATTAACTTAAAATAAACAACTAATTCAACTAAAAACAAATTAAATGATTTATTTCAGGAAAATAAATGCAAGCTAAAGAAAGCTAAAAATAAGCTCATTAGGTTAAGATTGAGCTGAATTGAGCTTGAATGAGTTGACTTGAGCTCGAGTGAGCTGGAAACAAGCTAAACAGAGCTCAATGAGAAGGAATTGAACTAATTCAGCTTAATGGATTTGCAAACAATGCTTAGGAGCTGGTCCAAAAGTGTGCCCAAGGCGTGGCCGTATCATCCCCTCCCTCTTTAAAGCGATTTGTCCCCAAATCGGGCCATTTACTCGCGAAAAATTGTTGATGATTTGAAAGCCACAATTGACTCGGATCAAAAGAAGCTCATTCGCATGCCCTCCCTCTTTAGGAGGGTACCACTTCACATTGTCACCTTTAAAAGAATAAAACAAATTAGTGACACAATGAAGATTAAACACAAAGGAACTTTCCAAAATTGATTCACAATTCGAACAAATAAACTGATACCAGGGTAAAAAATAGAAATTGTTCTTACCTTTTTTCTCGATAGAAACAAACCTAAATCACAAAACAGTCGAAAGGCATAATCTCGAAGATCAGAATTACAGAATCCAAGCCCTTTTAACAAGAACAAAGAATAATAATCTCCAGGGTCAAAAACAAAATTTTCTCTTGCCATTTCAATTTGATTTAGCAATTTCATGACAGACTTCATAGAAAGAACACTAAACATCTCAAAAATGATTATCATGCAAAACATGTTCAGATCTTTTAGACCATAGTTGAGAACAACCTCCAAAAACAAAATTTGGATTTTGACTTAACAAACCAACAAGATTCACATGTCTCATTTTCAAACTTAAAGACAAAGCATACAAACAAAAAATTGTTTACACATTCATTCAAACAAAATTTACGATACTTGCTTTCTTTCATGGATGATTCATAATAACAAACTCCAGGATAAAGACATGATTTTGACTACTCGATCCAAATGGCAAAAAGAGTCCTTTATCTCCAACAATTACACAAATTAAACAACGATGGTGTAGCATACTCAAATTCAAACAAGCAAACCTTTAAATTCATTCGAAAATATTTATGAAAACATGGAAATTTCACACCATAAATTAGATAATCCACATGATCAACACAACCAAGCAAATGATATGTCAACTTTTGATCACACAATTCCAGATTTTGTTGGTGTTGATTTATTCGCTGTTCATCAAAAATCTTGCCAATGGCGTATTCATCAATACATTTCCATCCTTTTCAACATGATCAGTGAGAATGAACATTTTATATGGACTTTCATCTTGCGGATCCAAAACATGTATTCCATTGCAAGTTAAAGACAAACAACTAATATCATCAAGAAAATAATATTTTTCAAAAGCAAGAATCTTTTATCATCAGACAAAACAAATGGGTCATCATCAATCAAAGAATGACAAGTAGCCACGTCAAAGTTTAGATTCTTTCTAAAGACCAAATCATCAACAAAGGACCCATCAACAATCGAAAAAGGCAGAGGTGCTTTAAAAATTCAAGACTCATACCTTGCTTACCTTTTGGCATAGGCGAACTAGGATCGTTGAGAACACTACCTTTTTCAGCCAAAGTGAACCTTCTATCCATGGAAAGGTATTGAAGTTGAAACTTGTCAATCGGTTCCTTGGAAACCTGGAAGAAGAAAATTACACGGCAAACTTGCAAATGGGTTAGTTAGAACATTCCTCACTTTTGCTCGATTGCTTTCTCCCTTTCACTCTTCTCTTTTCAAACTCTTTCTAATCTCAACTTCTTTTTTCTCTTTTCATTTCCTCTCTCATTTTCAATTTATTTTGACCTCACTCTCTTTTTGGATTTCTTTTTCTTTTCAATCTTTTCTTCTTTCTTCGATTTCTCTTCTCGCTTGCACTCTTGTTCAATCTCAATTTCTTTTCGAATTCTTTCTCTTCATTTTCTTTTTCTCTCACTTTTTTGATTCTTGTTCCTTTTCTTTCATTTCTTTTTTTCGTCTCTCGATTTCATTCCATATATGCTCATTTTCTCTCATCAACATTTCTTGTCTTTCTTTTCTTCTTATTTCTTTTCTTTTGCCTCGCTCCTTCATTATAGGATGGAGATGTTACAAATGAATCAGCACTAAATGACTCTTGTTGGGTATAATTGGATCGACTTTCATACAAAAAATGATCACCTTTCGAGATTGATTCTTGCAGATGAATACCTTGGTGCATACGATGACTACTTGTGATTTCTCGTTCGTCACCTTGAAAAGCTTCAAACTCAAAACTTGCTTTGCTTCGTCTTGAGTTCCTCATTGAATAGGAATAATGGTATGAATCTCTTCTCGAATAATCATTGGATGTGTGCTTTCGTGATGATCTTGTCTTCGTCTCTTGACCCGATGAGTTTGGCTTCCATCGAGCTCTTTCCTCCACTCGATCCAAATAATCATGCAACTTATCAAATTTTGATTTCACCATTCTACGCATCTCTTGCATCAAATATTGGAATTCTGATTCGGAAAATGTTTCTCGAGACATGATTAAGTAATGGAAAAGAAATGTTAAAAAAATAAAGAAAATAAATACCTTACCACAAACCTCACAAATTCGCTCAAAAAGAAAAATCACTCACTCTCGAGTTTGAACTCTCTTTTAGGCTTTTGCTTACTCTAAGTACTCACGCTCTCTTGCCTTTTACCACTCAACCTCGTCTCACAAATTCGTAATTCGTCTCGATAGACTTAATTTGCTGCTTGAGGGTCGGTTCAAAATGGGTTACAAGGGATAACGTCGGGTGTAGGGTAGGCTAAATAAAGAAAAAAATTGGTTTAAAGTGGGCGTTGGGATGGGTAAATAATGGTAGGAAGGGAAACTTGATGATCGGAGTAATAAGAGATGAAAATAAAACTCACAAGACTTTCACTTTTTTTTGTTCTTTTTTTTACTTTTTTTCTTTTTTGCTCACTTCTTTTTTTTTTGAATTTCGATTTTTTTTATACTCCAATACAATAGTAAGGTAAATACAATAAAGAAAAGAGAAATAAAATAAAATTACAACTTGAGATTTTTTGATTTTTTTGAAACTTTTTTTTACAAACCTATCTTTCGAGATAGCTACAAACGTCGGTGCTCCTCGTGGAAGCTTCGAACTTGACTAATGCTCGTGGAAGCTTCGAACTTGACTAATGCTCGTGGGCCTTGGCCATTCGTGAATTGCCTTAACCTTCTCTTGATCAACTTCGAGTCCCCTCGAGCTGACAACAAATCCTAAGAAAACAACCTAATCAGAACAGAAAGTACATTTCTTAATGTTGGCATATTGATACAGCCACGCTCAAGTCCAACCTAGCTCGAGCAAGGAGCCTTTGGAGCTGCTCAAGGTCCAATCACCCGATCACTCGCTAAACAATTCAAGGAGCTATTTCGGCCTTAGTAGATCAGTTTGGGGCGAGACTTTGGTTGGACGCATTGACGAAGCTTGGACAAACTCGATGAGCCTCCTTGCACTTTAATACGAGCTGAATTAACTTCCATTTCAGCTCAATAAGCTCGACTTAGCTCAACTTCAGCTCAAACATTTTCAATTCAGCTCAATATCAACTAGACATTAATTTAATAGCTGAATATTTATTTAAGTCGATTTAATTAGTTTATTACAGCTTATTAATATGTTTGTTGCATGTTTTTAATATGTCAAGTTTTATTACATGATTTAAAATTGCTTTAAAGCTGCCGAATTTAATGAACTGATTTTAGTGTCATTGTTGACCGAATTAATGTGTCTTGTTTTATTCTTAATTTAGTTCAGCTAAATACCACATTAATCTTAGTTATTCCTATTTTTGTAGGTTGGCCGAATGTGGGGGTCATTTAGCAAGGTGAGCCGAATGTGGAGATTCATTTAGCTTGTGCATGCACAATAGATTCAATGAACCTGGAGAACATGCATCAAATTGGTGAGCTGAATTTGGCATTCCTAGGTGACTATTCAGTCAAGAGAGCTAATGTTTCCAACTCCAAAGCTATCAATTAATCTTCACATTTGCTGGATGCATCTTGGCTTTTCGGTTCCATGTGTTCACACTCCATGACTCTTCAATGTTGAGCTTTCACACTTAAATTGGCTGCTCATTACCCTCTTAATTGCTGGTCACTTTTCAGCCAAGAGTTGCAACATAAATGAGCTAATTTATGCCCATTGGCCGAACCTAGCTATCCATGCATCATCCAAATTTTTCCAAGTCCAATGCTTCATCTAGAAGGTGTCTAATGGAGCTCCATGTTCAGCCGAATTTAGCTAGTTCATTTAAGTGATTCATTTGCTAATTTTTAAGGAATGTAAGTGACCATTCGGCTAGCTTAGGTGTTGCTTATAAATAGCTGAAAATTTACTTTGTAAAGGACTTTGACATTTTTAATTAGCGAATTGCTGCCAAATTTGTGAGGCATTTCTCTCAAATTTCGTTCGAGACCCGCAATACTTATCTAAGCTTTTAGTGGCGTCTTTCCGAGTCTTTTTCGAACTTATCACTCCTAAAACCCGAGTGTGGCGTTCACCTTTGATACCTTTGGTTTATACTTTACTAAGTATCGGGCCAAGGTCCTTATTAACCATTCCACTCAATTTGGTCCTATAAGTTCGGGTCGACACTTTCTTCAGTGTTGGTTCACTCTTGACCTTTTGAACCATTACCATTCGTACCAAATCCTTACCATTTAGTACCAATTCCCAAATACCAAAACGTGCCAAAACCAAATACCATTTTCTAATTAATCTTAAACCGAACTCGACCATTCTAGTCATACCATTTCGACTTAAACCAAATCCATATCCAACTTTGCACGGACTACTTTACTTCTTGAAACTCAATTATATCTATCTTCTTCTCGTCTATTCTACTTCTTCGTTTACGATCGGGAACTAAACGACTCGGTTCAACTACTAAACTGAGGTCGTATCATCACCTCTCTTACCTTTGAACTCTTGGGGCACGTTTCATCTTCAACCTTACCTATACTGACCATATGAAAATGTCTTTCATCGGAAAGGTAGTGAAGTTGAAAATTATCGTTGATATCTCGGGCACCTGGAAAGAAGAAACAGAACAAGAACAAGTTTCATATGGATTAGTTGAAATGCTCCTCACTTTTCTGGTTCGTTTATCTCTTTTCTCTCGTTTCTTTCTAATCTCAACTTCTTTTTCTCTTTTCATTCTCTCTCATTTCAATTTATTTCGACCTCAGTCTCTTTTTGGATTTCTTTTTCTTTTTCAATCTTTCTTCTTTTCTTTCGATTTCTCTTTCTCGGTTGCACTCTTGTTCAATCTCAATTCTTTTTGAATTCTTTCTCTTCATTTTCTTTTTCTCTCATTTTTGATTTCTTGTTCCTTTTCTTCATTTCTTTTTTTCGTCTTCGATTTCATTCCATATATGCTCATTTTCTCTCATCAACATTTCTTGTCTTTCTTTTCTTCTTATTTCTTTTTCTTTTTGCCTCGCTCTTTCATTATAGATGGAGATTTGCAAATGAATCAGCACAAAATGACTCTCGTGGGATTAATTAGAACTTTCATACAAAAATGATCACTCTTCGAGATTGATTCTTGGCGACGAATACCTTGGTGCATATGAAGGACTACTTGTGATTCCTCGTTCGCACCTTGAAAGCTTCAAACTCAAACTTGCTTTGCTTCGTCTTAGTTCCTCGTTGAATAGAAATCCCGATAAGAATCTCTTAGCGAGTAGTTTTGGACACGTATTGCCTTGATGATCTCGACTCCGTTTCTCGACTTGGTGGATTTTGTTTCGTTGGACTTTTCCTCACTCGGTTCAAACGTCTTTTTAATAGGCTTAGTTCTTCCTCCAAATTTGCCCATCACAAAAATCTCACGTTTCACTCGCAAAGAAAATGGATAGCACACACTCGTGTTTACGCTCGTTTAATGGCTTTTGATCGCTCTAATGTACTCACCACTCGTGCCTTTTTCCACTCGTCTCACTCTCGTGAATTCGTATTGTTTCAAGAAGACTTATTGTGGCTTAGAGGGTCGGCTTCAACTGGGTTACAAGGGATAACGTCGGGTGTAGGTAGGCTAAACAAAAAAAAAAAATCAAAGTATGTGTGGCATTTTCGGGGGGGTAGAAGGAATGGTAGAATGAATGGATGCTCGGAAGTAATAAGAATAAAAAAATAAAACTCACAAGACTTTTCACTTTTTTTAATACTTCAATTTTTTCATTTTTTTTCGATTTTTTTCAATTCCTCTTTTTTGATTTTTTTGTAATTACAATAGCTGAAATACAAAGGGAGAGAAAAGAAAAAAATTAAACCTAAAATTTTTTACGTACAACCTACTCGAGCTTGATACGAACGTCGGCGTTCCTCGTTTAGTAGCTCTGATACCAGATGATGTGATCCGGCCCGGGTTAATTGAGTCGTCACGTAATTGCCGATCGTCGACGGGAATAGTGAGTTATCGAAATAGGATGAAATAAGGCTAAAGATGCGGAAGCTTTCAAATGGTTTTAAAGGTTGGCTAAGGTGATGGTAAATTTATAAGGGTAGTAGGCTCGATTTAAGTATAAAAATAAGAAAAATGGAAGTTGATAAATGAAGGCTCGGTTTTGTAAAAAGATATTATAAGTTGGGTAAATCTAGGATAGTCCGGTGGAATGGATAAATGAGCTTAAACACTAGAAACGATTCAACACTAAAAGGTGTCACCCCGATTTCTATTCGGTTCAAGGTGGGATTGCGGAATTGTAGAAGGGTTGAACGCCACACCAAAGCAAGGTGATAAGTTCAAAAGAGAACGATAGACGCCACTAGCACGCTAGATAAGTCAGATCGAAACTCGTACGAATTTAGAGAGGAGAAAACTCACTCTTTGAACAAAGTTCATTCAAATGATCAAAAGTCAAAAGTCCTTTTACAATGAAAATGAACAACTATTTATAGTGTTCAGCTAGGTAGCCGAATGGCCAAAACAAAGAATAATGTCTAAGTAATTAAATAGGCTAGAAAATGCTAGAAAATTTTGGAAATAAAAACTAAATTGCTGGAGCTAAATTCAGCTGAATTTGAAGCTCAAGGGACGATTTCTAGAAGAGCAAATGCACTTGGAGAAATGGCAGCAGCTAGGTTCAGCCAATTGAAGCTTAAATGAGCTCATTAAAATGTAATTCTTGGCTGAAAAGAGACCAGCATTAAAGGTGAACGTGAACAGCCTGAAGGTGTGAAAAAGGAGTTGGAAAAGTCTTTGGAAGTGTGAACAATGATCAGCCAAATGGTCCTTGGTGTGAACTCCAAATGTGAACGCATAGGTGCTGTTTTGGGAAGTGCATCAGCCAGCTTTTGGAGAATGAATTTAGTTGCTCTTCTTGGCTGAATAAACACCTTGAATTATCATAAAATGAGCCATATCCATGAATCCAACATTCATGTATTCAGCCATTCATGTATACTCCCATACGTTGTATTGAACCATTCATGCACTTGGATTTAATGCTCCTTCATGCATTCAGCCATCCTACAAGAAAAAAACATGAACTAAATTAATGCAAAGTATATTCGGCTGAACTAAATGATATTAAGACAAATTAATATAATCCAGCCACCTATCAAATTCGGCTAACACTAACACAACATAATTATAACATGTAATGAAGCTGACAAGTAATCTAAGAGCCTATAAACTAACATTAACTAATTAAACTTAAATAATTAATTTATTCCAGCAAATAAAATTAATTTAGCTAAAGAGCTAATAATGAGTCTGAATGATTTAAACCAAGCTCGTCGGACATCGGAATGTTCAACCTTTGAAAATTTTTCAGAACGCCCAGTCTGGTATTCGCTTCAAAATCATATCTTGAGTTTACAACTCGAAAATCAGTTTGTGATTCCCTGAACTGCCATGTCCCCACCTATGTATTTTTTCTAGAATTTTTTCATTAGTACGTTTATAGTCAGTCTCCCATGTTACAGGGGTCGACTACACTGACCTTTTCCCATTACGACTGGGATATCTCTCTGCACAGAGCTTCAATACTGATGCCGTTTGTTTCTATGGAAACTAGACTCAGAGAGAATCCATACATATATGGTATGACCCTAATTATCTCTGGTCAATTATAGTGAATTTCAAAGCGGAACAGGAATCCAGAAACTGTTTGGCCTGTTCCACAAGAACCGAATATCTCTTACTGTATGTTCTATGATTGTTTCGTTACTTCATATGAAAGTAGATTCATCAGGTTCGATTAATAATTTATTCACTATTTAATTCACTCCTACGAATTCTTGTGATTTTTCCAATCCACACCACTGCTGCATCAGCTTTGTTTTCAAGTAAACCTTACCTATTTGGGGTTTCATGGACCAACTAGGCCTTGTCATACATGCCCAATATGATCATACTTAGCCTTCAGTGGCTATCATTTGCTCACACTTCCATTCCACTATAGTTACATCATGAAACCATCTATACATTCATAAATACGATGGTCTAATCCATACTCCACTTCTACAAGCCATTTTCGCATGGCTGTACACTTATACATTTCATAAAGTACTCGAAAGACAACGATGGGTAGTCCTATACATGCCATATCAAAATTCAACCCAAAATAGTACCCAAAAGAGCCTTTGATAGTGTGGGCGACTTCGACTTCAAGATCCCGAGTCCGATAGCTGGAGAACCAAAAATCTATAAAACAGAGGAGCAATGTAACGAGTAAGCAATTTATGCTTAGTAAGTTTGAGCAAGGAATTCCAGCATGCACAAATAATAGCACACATTTAGCTAAACGGAATATTTCATAATACGCAATTTACCGATATCAAACTTGCTTCACAACATTAACAACCCTTATGTACATACACAATAAACTAACTTGGCCGAAGGCCGGTAGCTCGTTTATCAACTGAGCGAACATTATTTGTAAGGGCTCGATTAATATCAACACATACGTAACATATCCCAATATTGGGATGTTTTTCGAGTATTAGCTGGAATTTTACAGCAAGCTCATTCATTTCCAAATCACGTACCTTCGGAATTTAACCGGATATAGCTCCTCGTTCAAGTGCCTTCGGGACATAGCCCGGTTTTAGTAACTCACACAATGCCTTCGGGACATAACCCGGATTCAACAACTCGCACGAATGCCTTCGGGACTTAACCCGGATTTAATAACTCGCACGAATGCCTTCGGGACTTAACCCGGATTTAGTATCTCGCACAAAGGCCTTCGGATCTTAGTCCGATATATTCACTTAGCACAAAGCCTTCGGGACTTAGCCCGGACAGCATTCAATTAATCATGCACATTCACATTTCATTTTCATTTGCGAAACTCAAACACAAGGCACATATCGTCCTTGCACATTCGGCTCAATAGCCACACATAGAGCATGATTTAATCACATTGTAATTTAAGCTCTCTTACTCAAGAACTTACCTCGGTGTTGTCGAACGATCCGCTAGCTATTCAACCACTTTTTCCTTCCTTTATCGGTTTATTTCCCCTTTGCTCTTGAGCTTAATCAAACAAATAAATTGATTTCATCGTTTAGGCATCAAAAGATGAACACAAGGCACTTAGCCCATATTTATACATTAGACATTAAAGTCTCATACATGCAAAAATCATGCATCAACACAACATATTAGCTAATTTCTTTCCCCTTGGCCGAATATGCATGTCCATTTTGGGGTCGATTTCAACACTTAATACACACATATACACACTAGTAAAGCATCCTCCCCCTTTTCATCAATTTAAACATGCATTGCTCATTAACATGCAAAGTTACATCGGCCTTAGCACACATCTTGCTAGCCGATTCTTCTCCATTTAGCAACCAATGCACATATGTGCTCACACAAAATGCTAAAAAGGAGGTTCAAGAATCATCAAGCCATCATCACATGCATCATTAACAAGCTTCATATTTGCATGCAATGGCATTAACACAACCTCCACCTAGGCGAATCTTAACTCATCCTCATGCCTCATCACCACAACATCAAACATCAACCAAGAATGATGCATCCATGGTCAAGTGCCATTTCCATCACATAGCAGATTTAGACCATGGTTAGGTAGAACTCAAGCTAACAACTAAAACATGCATGCTCTCATGGAACATCATCAAACATACCTTAGCCTAGCTACATGCATGGCCGAATCTCTTCACCTTTCTTCTTCTTTCCTCCTTAAAATTTTGGCCAAGGATGAACCAAAGGATGAGAAAATTTTTCTTTGTTTTTCTTTCTAGTTTTGGCAAGCATGAAGATAGAAAAGGATGAACAAATTCCCCCTTTCTCTTCTTTAGCTCACGGCAATGGGGGGGACAAACACTACACACACATTTTTTTTCTTTTGTTTCCATTTCTTTATTACCCATACTCCTTATTTTATTCTTCCACTAACAAAACATGTTTCATGACATGTTTTGCCCATCATTCTTTGTCATGGCCGGCCACTACTCATTAGGGGGGGAATTTGACATGCAAGTCCCCCCTTTGTCCACATGCACTAATAGGTCCTCACACATGACCTATCACATTTTAGAATTTTCTCACATAAGTCCTATTGACTAAATTCACATGAAATCAACCAATTGAAGCTTGAAATTTTCACACATTCATAATTACATATTCTGACAATAAGTATCACATTCAAACATTTCGGTGACTCGGTTAGCGTCCCGAAACCACTTCCCGACTAGGGTCAACTTTGGGCTGTCACAACTCTCCCCACTTAAGAATTTCGTCCCGAAAATCTTACCGAAATAGGTTTGGGTATGTTCTTCATCGAGCTCTCGTCTCCCAAGTAGCTTCTCGATCCCGGTTTGACCATAACACCTTTACTAGCGGAACTCTTTGTTTCGCACTCCTCACTTCACGAGCTAGGATACGCATCGGTTTTCTTCATAGCTATGTGACTTGAATTTCAACCTCGATGGCTAATTATGCGATGGATCAGATCGATAGCGTCGAAGCATCGAAACATGAAAGACGTCATGAATCTTTTCAAGCTCCGGGGGCAAAATCAATCTATACGCAACCGGACCAACTCGTTCGGAGATTTCGTACGGCCCAATGAATCTTGGGCTCAACTTGCCCTTACGGCCGAACCTGAGTATCTTTTTCCAAGGTGAAACCTTAAGGAACACTTGTCTCCACCTGATACTCGATGTCTTTTCGTTTCAAATCTGCGTACGATTCTGACGATCCGTGGCTACCTTCAGACTTTCACGGTTACCTTTACTTTCTGTTCAGCATCTTAATCAAATCAACTCCGAAAATTTTACTTTCACCGAGCTCGGTCCAAACAATGGTGTACGGCATTTACGACCGTACAAAGCCTCGTAAGGTGCCATCTTAATACTTGATTGAAAACTATTGTTGTAAGCGAATTCAATCAAAGGTAAATACCGTTCCCATGAACTACTGAACTCGAGGATGCAACATCTCAACATATCCTCAAGTATCTGAATTATCCGCTCGGATTGACCATCGTTTGGGGTGAAAAGCAGTGCTAAACTGCAGTTGGTACCCAGAGCTTCTGCAATTTCTTCCAAAATCGTGAGGTGAATCTCGGATCTCTATCCGACACGATAGAAACAGGTACCCCGTGTAATCTCACAATTTGAGAAACGTACAATTCAGCTAGTCTATCCAATGAAAAATCCATACACACGGGGATAAATGAGCCGACTTAGTCAGTCTATCACAACAACCCAAATCGCATCCTTCTTACTAGTTGACAATGGCAGTCCGGACACAAAGTCCATTGTGACTCGATCCCATTTCCACTCGGGTATCATGATCGGCTGAAGTAATCTTGAAGGCACTTGATGTTCCGCTTTCACTTGTTGACATATTAAACATCTCGAAACAAAGTCAGAGATGTCCCGTTTCATACCATGCCACCAAAATTGACGTTTCAAATCGTTGTACATTTTCGTACTCCCCGGGTGAATTGACATTCGGCTACAATGGGCTTCGTTCAGAATCATCGAAATGAGTTCCGAATTCCTTGGAACACACAAACGATTTCTGAACCTCAACAATCATCATCATCAATTTGAAACTCCGATTCCTCGTTCGGAAAACACTTAGCCCGTTTGCAACCAATTCATCGACTCGGCTCACGAATGTGAGTCATAATGGTAGCTTAATTCACTAAACACTGTTGGTGAAGACAATGCGTTATCGCCTAAAAAATGATCTAAGGTCCGCAACCACGTTAGCTTCCCGGTGTAATCATGAAAGCCGAATCTTAAAACTCAACCAACGTCTTTGTCGCAGTCAAGTCGTTGAGTATCAAATTGAACTTGTGATCCGAAAACAGCATTCACAAACAATAATGTCGCCAATTTTAAAGAAACACGATGGCAGAGTTCAGATCAGGTCGATAATTGCTCTTCTCGACGCATAGGCCACGATCGACCTCTTGCATCAATACGCAACCCAACCCAAGTAGGGATGCGTCACTATAAATGACAAACTCTTACCTGATTCGGGTGCACCAAAATTGAGCTTCAGTCAAAGAGTTTCAGTTGTGAAACTTTCTGAATTTCCGTCACTCGAACTTAAATCCTTTGAGTGCTTCGTCATTGGTTGCTATCACGAGAAACTTCACAAATCGGTAATAACCGAGCCCCAAAAAGCCAATCAGTAAATTCTGGTTCCATCAATTGGCGAATGTTCGGTCAACCGAATCCGACGCGGATACCACATGACCCAAGAAGCTAACCTCTCTTAACAGAACTCAACTACTGAACTAGATATAACTGCTTATCCCGCAAATTGCAGCACTAGCTCAGATCCAGCTGTTCGGTCTCATTCTTGATAGACCAAAATGTCATCAATGAACACAACTACGAACTGATCCAAATACGGTCTGAAGATCCGATTCATCAAATCCATAAATACCGCAGGGGCATTAGTGAGCCAACGGCATCACTAAGAATTCGTAGTACCATATCTCGTTCTGAAGGCAGTTTTGATATCTGATCTCGATTCGCAACTGATAATAGCCGATCTCAAATATATTTTTGAGAACACTGAGGCTCCCTTCAGTGGTCGAACAATCATCGATGCGCGCACGATATTTGTTCTTTATCGTCACTTTATTAGCTGACGATATCAATGCACACCTATGGTTCCGTCCTTCTTTTTCGAACAAATGGTGCACCCCAAGGTGAGAATTGGTCGAGCGACCTTATCCTAGTCTTGCAAGAGACTTCTCA
>NW_024402919.1:0-37443 GCF_007990345.1 Gossypium hirsutum
TGCATAAGCAATTGCATCCAAAGGACACTTTAAATGCATGTTATGAAAGTAACCGAATGCACATATATTTATACCAGACATCATATACTTCAAAACCAACTATCAAGGCATAAAACCGAACCTTCAAAATCAATTATCAATACACGTTCAAACATGCCCTCCTACAAATATACAAGTTCTCCCTTGGTTAAACTAAATCATGCTTTAAGGTTTAACACATTTAACCATTAGAGAGTTAATCAAATTAGCATTCAATTATTCTATACACCCACCATTAACCGAATCTAATTTAATCAAATTTATTTCTTGACAATTTCATCACATTCGGTCATTGGTAATTTAATCCTATAAAAAGTCAAATTTTACTTCAATTCACTAAGGTGAGGTTATTATAATTTAACCTCTATTTCCGAATGCCCCCTTCTCCATAAAACCATCAAAATTTCAAATTATAATAGGTTCATAACTCATTTAACCACTAATTCCATGCCAAGCATAAAATAACAAATGAAAAAAAAAAAACATTTTTTTCTCCTAAAAAAAAAAAAAAAAAAAATACCCCATTTCCCGAAGCTCTTGAAAAAAAAAACTTTTTGCCAAAAAAAAAAAAAAAAAAAAATGCCCCTAAAAGTCTCGCCAGCCTGAATTCTATTTTTTCTCAACTCAGCAAGAAGAAAAGAAATGGCCTTATTATTTCACCTCAAACATGTTTTATTCATTTATTTCATTAACTTTTATTATTTCTATTTTATGAAACCACTTTCTTTATATAAACAAATATATTATTAACATTATTTACTAACATACAAAGCACCAAAATGCCAAAATGTGTCATTCATGCCCATCCTTGCCGTCCACTACCAAGAAAAAGAATGGTTTGACATGCAAGTCCCTCATGCTTCAAACCATGCAATTTTTAGCCACTTCCAATTAACCTATGACATTTTCAAGATTTTTCACATAAGCCCCTTTTATTTATTTCACATCCAAATGACAAAATTTAAAGCATGAAATTTTCACACATACTTATTCATAAATAATAAGCATAAATATAACAATTAATTTTTTTGTGACCGTTTTTGTGGTCCCGAAACCACTTTTCGACTAGGGTCAAATTAGGGGTGTCACATCATGGTGTCATACATGCAAGGTTATTTTCCCAACTAGTATTTATAGTTCCATGTTATTGTAATCATTCAAAATTTGGCTCGTTTTGGTAATCATTACCAATTATAGCAACCCACTATATAAGAGTATAAACATACATGGATTTGTAGGTCATAGCCTACTTCGATTAAGCCAATTCCAATGGCCATATACAAAAAGATAGATACATCTTTACATGCCTTCATTTGGCAATCAAATGACACATATAACAAAATACTCAAAACCTTATACATGCCATGAACGAAATAGAAATATCTTTATACCAAGCTGGGCAGATGATGGCGTGCTGACTCTCCTACCGTCTTCCAATCCTCACAAGTCACTTAGCTCTAAAAATAGAGAAAGGAGAGGGGTAAGCATGTACATGATACTAGCTCGAATAACCGGAAAGTAAGCTTACCAAGTAATTAGCATACATCAATAATAGATAGGAAACCAACAAGTATGACATGGTTCCCTATCAAATGCACTTAACAAAAGAGTTAATCACATGACAATGCACCATATAAATTATCGTAGATGAGCTCATCATTTAACAATTCATTTTGTACACGTATTCATGTTAATCTCGTTGAGTGCTAGGAAATCTCGATGGAATATTTATTAACCGTCAATTCATAAGGATGATCATATCAGGTGTGCACTTCCGCGAACTTCACATCTTATGGCAGGATTACTAGTCCAGGCTAAATCCCCCATATGTAAACTCATAGGTGATGTTGGGAATTACCAGTCAGGCTAAATCAGACCTCGATTGTATTACCCGTCCGGCTAATTCCAAAATGCATATGTATTCTTCGGAAGGCTCAATCATCCAAAGGAACACCCGTCCAGGCTAGATCCTTTCATAATCGAGATCAACGATTACCCATCCGAGCTAAATCCTTACTGCAACAAATGCAGGATCTCAATTCACATGTCAATCATGGTTATCATCGAATTCCTTTTTTAACCTCAACCGAGTCATTTTTTCAACAATCATCATCCAAGTACATTTCATGTATTTTCTATGCCATCAACCAATGCAAACATCACACATTCATAAATCATATAATTAGTATATTAGGAGTTCACTTTAAATTATCCGAACTTACTTGGCAATCATTTCAGAGCGGTGTTTCGGTTATTCCGAAACCTTTCGTTTCCTCGATCGACCTCCAAATTTGTTCCTCGGGTCTATAACAAAAAATTAAATCCTTAACACTTTACATTATACATTCAAGTCTAAATCCACCTCTGGTCCAAATGACCGTTTTGCCCCTAACCTTTTCATTTTTTACGATTAGTCCCTAGGTTCGTATAATGAAACACATGCAATTTCTATCTTAACCAAGCTTAGCCGAACACTTTCCCTCTTATGACAGCCACATTTCCCACTATTTCTCATTTCTACCACACATTTACAACTTTTGCAAAATAGTCCCTATAAGGGTTTTCATGAAAATCACCTAGGAAAAGATGTTTAACACATATCCAACTTTCATATTCCTCCATAATCCATCAAAATACAAGTAACTCATGCAAGGGTAAATTTTTGAATATGAACCCTAGCATGAAATATGGGTAGGAATGGAGAGAGCAAGTTATCGGGATTTTAAAAATATAAAGAGCATTAAAAACGGGGCATAGGAGCACTTACTATTGAGCTTGGAATATGGAAAACCCTAGCTTATGGAGATTTAGGAATTTCGGCAGCTATGGGGAAGAAGATGGCTGATTTTGACTTTCTTTTCCCATTTTATTTCATTAAAATGCAAATGACCAAATACCCTTAAGCCCTTTCTTTAAAATTTCATCCATGCAAGCCCATTTTTGTCCAAAAACTTAGAAATTGGGTAAATTGATCTCCAAGACCTTCTAATTTATAATCTAAAGCAATCTCATACAAATTGCTTCTAGAATCCATGTTTTACAATTTATTCAATTTAGTCCCTAATTCCAATTGGACACCTTACTCAAAGAATTTCTTCATGAAATTTTAACACATGCATATTCTCATATTCTACACCTCATAACAATCATAAAATAAATATTTGATGTCAAATTTGTAGTCCCAAAACTACTATTTCGACTATGCCCTATTTTGGGATGTTACATTTCTCCCCCTCAGGGACTTTCGTCCTCGAAAGTCTTACTAGTAAATAGATTCGGATATTGGCTTCTCATCGTTTCTTTCAGCTCCCATGTAGCCTCTTCTACACCATGCCGATACCATAAAACTTTTACTAAAGCCACATCTTTATTCCTCAACCGTTTAATCTTACGGCTAAAATCTTAACCAGTTCCCCTTTATAGTCATATCTGGTCGAATTTCAACCTCGGTCGGTGAAATCACATGAGAGGGTCTGATCGGTATCGCCTTAACATAGATACATGGAACACATAGTGAATCTTTTTTAGTTCAGGTGCAATGCCAAACGATATGCTAATGGTCCAACTCTTTCGGTGACCTCGTATGGTCCGAAAAATCGCGGACAGTTGGCTTTTCGACCAATTTCAACACCCTTTCCATGGAATACTTCAAGAATACTCTATCCCAACTTGGAACTCAATTTCATTCTTTCAGATCAGCATATGACTTTTGCCGATCCGATGTCGCTTTTAAACAATCTCGATCACTTTAACTTTCTCTTCAGTTTTTTAATCAATCAACTCCATGAATATGACTTTCTTAATTCTATCCAATACAATGGATTCGGCACTTTCTACCATACAAGGCCTCATAAGGTGCCATATTCAAACTTGTTTGAAAACTATTGTTGTAGGCAAATTCTACCAACAGCAATATTTTCCCAGCTACCCTGAAATTCGAGATCAACAACGCAACAGTCCTCGAGAATCTGAATCATCCGCTTAGACTGACCATCGGTCTGAGGGTGAAAAGCTATGCTAAAGCTCAACTTCGTACCAAGGCTTCTTGTAATTCTTCCAGAATCTCGAAGTAAACCTCGAGTCTTTGTCTGAAATAATCAACAGCGGTACTCCGTGCAATCTTACTATCTTAGAAATGTACAAGTCGGCCAATCTATCAAGGGAATAGTCTGTCCTTACCAGAATAAAATGAGTTGACTTCGCCAATTTATCCACTACCACCCATATGGCATCTCTCTTTTTCGGAGTTAATGCAATCCTGTCACGAAATCTATGGTAACTTTGTCCCACTTCCATTTGGGACCATCACAGGCTGTAACAACCCTGAAAGCACTTGATATTCGGCTTTAACTTGCTGACATACTAGGCATCTTGATACAAATTCAGACATATCTCTTTCATGTTGTTCCACTATTATATTTCTTCAAATCATTGTACATCTTGGTACTTCCCGGATGAATTGAAAACAACTATCATGCGCTTCTTGCAAGATCTTCCGAATAAGCTTATTGTCCTTGGGTATACAAACCCTATCTCTGAACATCAAACATCCATCAAAACAAATCTAAAAATCTGATTCAATACCTGACTTATATTGAGTCCTTGTTTCTTGCAAGTCATCATCATTAATTTGCGCATCGAAGATTTCCTGAAGGAATGTCTGCCTAGCCTTTAGCTCTGCCAAGACTGAACTATCATCAAGTAATGCCAGACGAGCATCCATGGCTCTCAAAGCAAACAAGGATTTTTGCTCAATGCGTCAGCCACCACATTTGCCTTCCTGGGTGATTGTTAATGATCAGATCATAATCCTCAATTAACTCTAACCATCTCTACTGTCTCAAATTTAATTCTTTTGAGTCAGCAAGTACATCAAACTCTTGTGATCGGTGAATATGCGTCAAGTCTCACCATATAAATAATGCCTCCAAATCTTTAAAGTAAAAACAATGGCGGCAAGATCTAGGTCGTGTGTGGGATAGTTCTTCTCGTGTGGCTTCAATTGCCGTGAAGCATAGGCTATCACTCTACCGTCTTACATAAGCACACAACCCAATCCATTCAAGGATGCATCACTGTAGACCACAAACTCTTTTCCCAGACTCAGGTAATACTAAAACAGGAGCTTCGGTTAGCAATGTTTTTAACTTCTCAAAACTTTGCTGACACTTTTCCATCCATTCAAACTTAAAGTATTTCTGTAGCAACCTCATCATCGGAGTCGCTATCATGGGGAATCCTTTTACAAACCTTTGATAGTAACTGGCTAAGCCCAAAAAGCTTCTAACCTCAGTTACATTTTTAGGTGGTTTTCATTCGACGATAGCAGAGATCTTTCTTGTATCAACTCGGATGCCTTCACTCGAAACAATATGACCCAAAAATCCAACTTCCTGGAGCCAAAACTCACTCTTGCTAAACTTAGCATACAGTTGCTTTTCTCACAAAGTCTGCAACATAATTCTCAGGTGCTTCACATTATATGTCTCATCTTTGGAGTAAATCAAGATGTCGTCAATGAACACAACGACAAACTTATCCAAATATGGCTGAAAGATAATATTTATTAGATCCATAAATACGGACGGTGCGCATTCGTCAGCCCAAACAGCATGACAAGGAATTCATAATGGCCGTACCTCGTCCTAAAAGTCGTCTTGGGTACATCCAAGTCTTTAACTTGCAGTTGATAATAGCCAGACCTCAAGTCTATCTTGGAGAATACAATGGCTCTTCTCACCTGGTCAAACAAATCATCGATCCTTGGCAAATGATACTTATTCTTGATAGTTACCTTGTTCAGTTGCCGGTAATCTATACATAGCCTCATCGAACCATCTTTCTTCTTAACAAATAATACGGGAGCACCCAAAGGTGAAAAACTCGGTCTTGCAAATCCTTAATCCATCAGCTCTTGCAACTGTGCTTTTAACTCCTTCAGTTCTGTAATAGCCCAAAATTGGGTCTAGTTGGAACAGAAGTTTCGGGACCACAAAATCTGAGATAGAAATAATTATTTTATGATTATTTTGAGGTCTATGATATGATTGCATGATTGTGTGAAAAGTTCGTGAAGAAATTCTATGCATAAAGTGCTCAATTTGAAGTTAGGGACTAAATTGAATAAGTTGCAAAATTTGCATTCTAGAAGTTTCTAGTATGAAATTGCTTTGAAATATTAATTATGAGGGCTTAAATAGAAATTTTACCAATTTCTAAGTGATGGAAACAAATTGGACATGGATGGAATTTATGAAAGTTTAGTAAGGAAGGGCATTTTGGTCATTTGGTAATTAAATGAAATAAAAAGGGAAAATAAAGCCAAAATTGACTCATCTTTCTCATGGAGGCCGAAATTAGCATGGGGGAAGCCATGGCTAGGGTTTTCAAGCTTTCCAAGCTCAATAGTAAGTTCATTCTAACCCCGTTTTTCAAGTTCTTTACGTTTTTGGAATCCCGGTAATTTGTTTAAGCTTATTCTAGCAATAATTAAGCTAAGGTTCATATTTGGAAAAATACCCATAGGTGAAATGTGTTTATTTGCTGTTTTATGATAGAACATGAGGTTTTAAATTATGTTAGACAACTTGTGCTACTCGGTTTTGCGTGAAAACGAGTAAAAGGGCTTAATTAGTAAAAATAGCTAATAGTCATAAGTATACGTTAGAGTGAGAATTTGATGTTTCCATAGAAGGGAAAAGTGATCATCATGTCATAAAACATAAGAATAAGGGATGAAGTTTAATTCCCGAGCCTAGGGGCAAAAGCGTAAATATGCAAAGTTTAGGGGCAAAATGTAATTTTCCAAAGTTTGAGTTAAGGACTTTTTTGAATAGTACATAATTAAATAAGTAAAATATGATGTTTAGATCCCGGAAAATGAGATTTGAACCTAGAATGAGAGAAAAATCGAAAGTTGGGAAAGTTGGTAAATAGTCGTTTTAGTATCGAGGTAAGTTCATATGTATAATAAGCATTAATTTATGCATGTTTCAATGTAAAATTGATATATTTATTATAATTTTCGAGGTGTTGAAAGTATGTAAGTTGGTATGATAATAATACAGCAATAATGCTGTAATTTATATTTGAAAGTTAAATTTAGTGAATTAATTGAATTATGTTAAATTAAATGATTATGGTGCCAAGTTTATGAATTGATTAAAAATATGTCTATGGTACATGAAGTGTATTGAATTATCATACATAAATGTGATTTCTATGATTATGGATATTATGGTAAATTGTAAGTTTATATGATTTTTAATAAGGCAATGTGTAATTTAATGTTATTGCCTTGATATTAAATGAGATGTAAGTTTATATGTAAGTAATACATAAATATTACTTGTATTATGATATTTTATAATAATATTGGAAATATGTTTGTGGATAATTCTTGATTGGTGAAATTGTTGGAAAAGAGAGAGAAATCCCGGTTGAACCTTCGGAAAGATTGGATGATACAGATAGTATGTAGCTAGGTCACATGTATGGTGCTGAGTGCACATCATGTGTACAAGAGAGCTACAAGAAATTATGATGTAGCTAGGTCGCATGGGTGATACTATGTGTACACCATGTAGACAAGAGAGCTACGGGATATATGTAGCTAGGTCGCATGCGTGGTTCCAGGTGAAGGACACCATGTAGACAAGAGAGCTATGAGATAAATTGGCTAGGTCACACGGGTGGTACTGAGTGTTCACCATGTGTACAAGAGAGCCGAACTATATGATGGGTGGAGCTATGTGCTGAAACCACCAAATATCGAGGATTGATCCGAAATGTTCAACGGGAGACTCTCCATGTATTGCTTTGTGAGTTTTGTGATGAATAAGTGCAGGAACTTTGTTATGTGAATGATGTGTTCATTAAGTGACCAAGATGTGGTAAGGTTATAAACAAGTAAGTTATACATGAGGATGATTTATGGTGACCTTGTGATCATGGGCCTATACTTGTGATGTATGAAATGTGGTGAAAATGATTTGTGATATGTATGTTAAAATGAGGTTAATACAAAGAAAGTGCGAAAGAGTGAATTAGCAATAAAACTGTTTTGGACAGAAGCAGTGACGTGATTTTGAAAAATCACAAAAAATAGTAGAAATTGAATCAGAGACTGAATGAGATATCAAATTAAAGCTTAATGCATCTCTTTTCATATAAAAGAAACATAGCAAGAAAAGGACTTCTATATTTTGAGTGATTTATGTTTTTGTGAGACTGGTTCAGAATGATTATGTGATCCCCTGTTTTGACTTTGGAAAATCACAAAAATTTGGGTAAAAATAATTAGAGGATTAAACTTATATTTTAAAATCCATAATGAGTATATTTTCAAGATAAATCAACAAGAACATTATCCGAGTTTTGTACTATGAGATAATTAATTTTTAGTGAAGAGAGGTCAGAACTGTAAGAATGTGAAACAGGGGAAATTTTAATGAATAAACTGTACTAATTGACTGAACGAAAAATTATGAAAATTTTATGGTGGAAAGATATGTGAGTCTAGTTTCAGGGGAAATTTACGGATCTTAATTTGGAGCTCTGTAGCTCGAATTATAAATAAGTAAGTGACTATGACTCGTGTGGACAGTTTGATGTGAGCATTTATTAGTAAATTGTGAAATCGTACTTACAAGAATGCTATATACATTAAGGATGTGGAATGGAGAGGAGGAGGAGGAAAATAAATATATGTGGAATACATGGAAACTATGGTATATGAAATATTGATATAATGAAATAAATGATATGTGTATATAAGAAAACAGAAAGAGAATGATATGCATCATGACATGCATATATATATATATATGACTAGTCTCAATGTAATGCTTGTTGGGTATGGAGTTGAATTGAAATATTTCAGGCAAACATGTTATTTTGCGCATCTGAATTGTGGTATTTTATAAATATATGATTTAGTTTTAAATATGAATGCTTGATGATTAAGCTGAAGATATTTGGTAAGATGATAATCTTGGTATAAATGTATAAGTGGTACTAAAATAAACAAGGTAAAATGAGTGTGAGATACACATGTATGATGACATACAAATGCTATGTTTGTGGTTTAATTGAGAATATTTAATTATTAAATGAATACCATGTTATATGCTTTTGATTTTGTATAAGTGTGTAAGAGATTAAGGTTGACCAAAGCTTGGAAAATAGCCTAGGTATATTCCACACAGGCAGAGACACGACCATGTGTCTCAGCCGTGTATGGAACATGACTTTGGGACACGGGCGTGTGGAGCCTTAAAGGATGAAATTTCCAAGATTTTTGTAAGTTCTCGGTTTAGTCCCGAACCATTTGTAAAGTATGTTTTGGGCTTCGTAGACTCAAATAAGGGACTGTGTAAGTGAATGAACGTTTTGAAAAATATAATGAAATTTTATGGCCCGTATTTTAGTTTAATGTTTTTATGTTTGTCCGGTAATGCCTCGTACCTTATCCCAGCCTCGGGTACGGGTAAGGGGTGTTACACGAGTCTTTCACTCGCAACTGGTAATAACCTGACCTCAAATCAATTTTCAAAAACACTGTTGCCCCTTTTAATTGATCAAACAAATCATCAATCCGCGGTGGAGGGTATTTGTTCTTTATAGTCACTTTATTCAGTTGTCTATAATCAATACACGTTCTCATCGTGCCATAGTTATTTTTCAAAAATAACACCGGTGCACCCCTGGGAGTGAAACTCGGTCTAGTAAAACCCTTGTCTATCAACTATTGCAACTGAGCTTTCAATTCTTTTAACTCTGCCAGGGCCATTCTGTACAGAGCTATTGATATCTGCGTTATTCCCGGTACTAATTCAATACCAAATTCAACTTCTCTAATAGGTGGTAAACCCGGTAACTTTTTGGCAAATACATAAGGATACTCGCACACAACTGGTACTGATTCAATCTTTGTTTCTATCACTTTCATATCCAGTACATAAGGAAGGTAAGCTTCACACCCCTTTCTGACAAATCTCTGAGCTAACATAGACGAGATCACAACTAGCAAACTATTCAGATCATCAGATTCAATTCTAATAGTCTCATTGTTTTGGCATTTCAGTTCGATTGTGTTTTATCTACAATTCACTATAGTACCATGCATCATTAACCAATCCATACCCAAAATCACATCAAATTCATTGAATGGCATTTAGCATTTGAATCTACTTTTCTCTTTTCTTTGCTAAGATCCTCAGCTTTACAAGCCCTTTCAACCAGAACGACAAATTCTTTCAATTCAAGAATCCCTACTAATAGTTTAATATCCTCATTCAACCCATCAACGAACCGTTTACACATAATCTCCTCAGTAGACACATACTCTCGAGCATACTTGCTTACACATATCGAATTCTCTTTCATACTTAGTGACAGTCATCCGGCTTTATTTCAACTTTAGAAATTCTTTATGCTTCTGATCGAAAAATCTTTGACTGATTTACTTCTTTCGGAATTCAGATTGGAAAAACTCCCAAGTAACCCGTTCTCTAGGAACTACAGTTATCAACGTTTTCCACCAATGGTACGCATTATCTCTCAGCAAAGATACAACACATTTTATACATTCATCAAGAGTGCAAGATAATTCATCGAATACCCTGGTCGTGTTTTCGAGCCAGAACTCAACTCTCTTCGTATCATCATCAACAGTCTTCAGCTCCATGTTTCTAAATTTTATCTATTGGAAGCTTGTTCAATCGTATCGGGTCTATAACTTGAGGAATAACAGGGATTTGTTGAGGAACAAATGGGGGTAGAGGTTGTTGACAGCCGGATTCATTCGAACGAACTCTTAAACCGCTTATTCATCATTTGATTAAGCTTGTTCTAGCAATAATTTAAGCTAGGGTTCATAACTGGAAAAATACCTATAGGTGAAATGTGTTTATTTTGCTATTTTATAATATAATATGAGGTTTAAAATTATGTTAGACGACTTGTGCTACTCGGTTTTGAGTGAAAATGAGTAAAAGGGCTTAATCGGTAAAAATACCTAATAGTCATAAGTATATGTTAGAGTGAGAATTTGACGTTGCCATAGAAGGGAAAAGTGATCAGCATGTCATAAAAATAAGAATAAGGGATTAATTTTAAT
This sequence comes from Gossypium hirsutum, assembly GCF_007990345.1. NCBI lineage: Eukaryota > Viridiplantae > Streptophyta > Magnoliopsida > Malvales > Malvaceae > Gossypium > Gossypium hirsutum. The sequence continues at coordinate 11,159 of NW_024402919.1, forward strand.
TCCCAAGCCTAAGGGTAAAAGTGTAAATATGCAAAAGTTTAGGGGCAAAATTGTAATTTTTCCAAAGTTTGAGTTAAGGATTGTTTTGAATATTACATTAATTAAATAAGTAAAGTATGATGTTTTAGATCCCGGAAAACGAGATTTGAACCTAGAATGAGAGAAAAATCGAAAATTGAGAAAGTTGGTAAAATGGCCGTTTTAGTATCGAGGTAAGTTCATATGTATAATAAGCATTAATTTATGCATGTTTCAATATAAAATTGATATATTCATTATGATTTTCGAGGTGTTGAAAGTATTTAAGTTGGTATGATAATAATACAACAATAATGCTGTAATTTATATTTGAAAGTTAAATTTAGTGAATTAATTGAATTATATTAAATTAAATGATTATGGTGTCAAGTTTATGAATTGATTTAAAAATATGTCTATGGTACATGAAGTGCATTGAATTATCATACATAAATGTGATTTCTATGATTATGGATATTATGGGAAATTGTAAGTTCATATGATTTTTAATAAGGCAATGTGTAATTTAATGTTATTGCCTTGATATTAAATGAGATGTAAGTTTATATGTAAGTAATACATCAATATTACTTGTATTATGATATTTTCTAATAATATTCGAAATATGTTTGTGGATAATTACTTGATTGGTGAAATTGTTGGAAAAGAGAGAGAAATCTCGGTTGAACCTTCAGAAAGATTAGATGATACATATAGTATGTAGCTAGGTCACATGTATGGTGCTGAGTGCACATCATGTGTACAAGAGAGCTACAAGACATTATGATGTAGCTAGGTCGCATGGGTGATACTATGTGTACACCATGTAGACAAGAGAGCTACGGGATATATGTAGCTAGGTCGCATGTGTGGTTCCAGGTGAAGGACACCATGTAGACAAGAGAGCTACGAGATAAATTGGCTAGGTCACATGGGTGGTACTGAGTGTTCACCATGTGTAAAAGAGAGCTGAACTATATGATGGGTGGAGCTATGTGCTGAAACCACCAAGTATTGAGGATTGATCTGAAGTGTTCAACGGGAGACTCTCTATGTATTGCTTTGTGAGTTTTGTGATGAATAAGTGCAGGAACTTGATTATGTGAATGATGTGTTCATTAAGTGACCAGGATGTGGTGAGGTTATAAACAAGTAAGTTATACATGAGGATGATTTTATGGTGACCTTGTGATCATGGGCCTATACTTGTGATGTATGAAATGTGGTGAAAATGATTTGTGATATGTATGTTAAAATGAGGTTAATACAAAGAAAGTGTGAAAGAGTGAATTAGCAAGAAAACTGTTTTGGACAGTAGCAGTGACGTGATTTTGAAAAATCACCAAAAATAGTATAAATTGAATCAGAGATTGAATGAGATATCAAATTAAAGCTTAATGAGTCTATTTTCATATAAAAGAAACAAAGAAATAAAAGGATTCTATATTTTGAGATATTTATGTTTTTGTGAGACTGGTTCAGAATGATTACGTGATCCCCTGTTCTAACTTTGGAAAATCACAAAAAATTGGATAAAAATAATTAGAGGCTTAAAATTGTATTTTTAAAATCCCTAATGAGTATATTTTCAAGATAAATCAACAAGAACATTATCCGAGTTCTATACTTTGAGGTAATTTAATTTTTAGTGAAGAGAGGTCAGAACTGTCAGAAAGTGAAACATGAGAAATTTTAATGAATAAACTGTACTAATTGGCTAAACCAAAAATTATGAAAACTTTATGGTGGAAAGATATGTGAGTCTAGTTTCAGTGAAAATTTACAGATCTTAATTTACAGCTCTGTAGCTTGAATTATAAATAAGTAAGTGACTATGACTCGTGTGGACAGTTTGATGTGAGCATTTATTAGTAAATTGTGAAATCGTACTTACAAGAATGCTATATACATTAAGGATGTGGAATGGAGAGGAGGAGGAGGAAAATAAATATATGTGGAATACATGGAAACTATGGTATATGAAATATTGATATAACGAAATAAATGATATGTGTTTATAAGAAAACAGAAAGAGAATGATATGTATCATGACATGTATATATATATGGCTAGTCTCAATGTAATGCTTGTTGGGTATGGAGTTGAATTGAAATGTTTCAGGCAAACATGTTATTTTGCGCATCTGAATTGTGGTATTTTATAAACATATGATCTAGTTTTAAATATGAATGCTTGATGATTAAGCTAAAGATATTTGGTAAGATGATAATCTTGGTATAAATGTATAAGTGGTACTATAATAAACAAGGTAAAATGAGTATGAGAGACACATGTATGATGACATACAAATGCTATGTTTGTGGTTTAATTGAGAATATTTAATCATTAAATGAATACCATGTTATATGCTTTTGATTTTGTATAAGTGTGTAAGAGATTAAGGTTGACCAAAGCTTGGAAAATATCCTAGGTATATTCCACACAGGCAGAGACACGACCATGTGTCTCAGCCGTGTATGGGACACGACTTTGGGACATGGGCCTGTAGAGCCTTAAAGCTTGAAATTTCCAAGATTTTCGTAAGTTCTCGGATTAGTCCAGAACCCTTTCTAAAGTATGTTTTGGGCTTCGTAGACTCAAATAAGGGACTATGTGTAAGTGAATGAACGTTTTGAAATATGAATGAAATTTTATGGCCCGTATTTTAGTTTAATGTTTGTATGTTTTTCCGGTAACGCCTCGTACCTTATCCCGGCCTCGGGTACGGGTAAAGGGTGTTACAAGTTCGGTTGGCGCCATTCTGTACGGACCAATAGAAATGGAATTTGTCCCTGGCACCAAACTCAATACCAAACTCTATTTCCCTTTCAGGAGGTAATCTGGGTAATTCTTCCGAAAACACTTTTGGATACTCACATACTATCGGCACAAACTCAATCTTCAACTCTGTTTCCTTAGTTTTCAGTACAAATGCAAGATAGGCTTCATATCCTTTCCTCATATATCTCTGAGCAACCATTGCCGTGATTACAACCGGCGGCGAAACCAATTCTCTTGAATCGACCCGTAGCATCCCACCATCCAGGCATTTCAATTTAATATACTTACTACCACAATTTACAATCACATCATGAAGGGCTAACCAATCTATACCAAGTATTACATCAAATTCATCAAATGGCAATAACATAAGATTAGTCGGAAAGCAATGACCCTGAATCATCAAAGGACAATTCTTACAGACTTTATCAACCATGACTAATTTGCCTAGTGGGTTCAACACTCTAATGATGAATTCCGTAGGTTCAACGGGTATGTTCATACTAAACACCAATCTCATGCAAATATATGAATGTGTCGACCCCGGGTCAATTAAAGAAATAAAACTTGTATTAAAAAGAGAAAAAGTACCCGTAATAACATCAGGACTAGAGGCTTCCTCTCGAGCACGTATCGCATACATTCTTGTCGGAGCTCGAACCTCTGTCTTTGCAATGTCTTTAGTCGCAACTCAATTGCCACTAACACTTCCAGGGTATCTCGGAGGTGTACCTCACGGAATGGGAGTACTCAACTTCGGGGCTACTTCCACTTCTTTTTCCACTCGCTCTGGACAGTCTCTGAGAAAGTGGTCAAGAGAACCACATCTGAAACATGCGCCGCTCTTCATTCAGAATTCTCTGAAGTGAAATTTTTTTCAACTCTTACACTTTTATTTTGATCATCTACACTCCCCACACTAGTTACCATCCGGGAGGAAGACTTCTAACTTCGTCGTTCAGAGCTTCTCGTCCTACCCGAATATCCTACCGATGAAGTAGAGTGTTCATGCTGGCTCCTTGCTTTCTTCATGGAAAACGAGAGTGTTTTACCACTGGTCCTCTTGCTCGCAACTTGAGCCTTTCTCTTTGCTTGCTTTCTTTCGTTATTAAGCTCCTCGGCCTTCTTGGCCCGATCAGCCAATACGGCAAACTCCCGTATTTCAAGGATTCCAATCAACAATTTGATTTCTTCATTCAAACCTTCCTCGAAGCGTTTACACATTTTCGGCTCAGTTTGGACCCATTCAGTTGCGTATTGACTTAGCCTTACGAATTCTCTCTTGTATTCCGCTACAGTCTTGTTCCCTTGCTTGAGTTCCAGGAACTCCTTTCGCTTCGAGTCTAAAAACTGTTGGCTAAAGTATTTCTTTCGAAACTCTTCTTGGAAGAAATCGCAAGTGATATTTTCCTTTGGCACTACCGAGGATACAGTCTTCCACCAATGATATGCAGTATCCTTCAAGAGGGATACGGCACACTTTAAACATTCCTCAGGCGTGCACGACAATTCATCCAACACCCGTGTAGTATTTTCGAGCCAGAACTCTGCTCTTTCAGCATCATCCTCAATTTTGGCTCTAAATTCCTCAGCCCCATACTTCCTAAGTTTATCTACGAGGACCTTACCAATTCTTACCAGTGCCATACCTCGTGGCACATCCTTATCAGGTTGGTTAGGGGGTGGGGAGGTCTTGGTATGTTGGGGCGATTCCTAAAATAATCCCCAAACCATTCATCCATCATATCAAAGAAGGAAGCTCGGGCTTCTTCCTGGCCTTCAAACATAAGCCTTCTACTACTACTAGATACAACTCACTGTACAGAAGCTAGAGCATGGCTCTCAGCTCCCTCAGACTTATCTTCTGCTTGATTGGAAGACATTTACTATATTTAAAACAATTTAAACAGTTAGGAGATGTCACACTATCAATATGCGAATAATGGCATGTATAGCAAACCTCAATATCCTCTATGGTAGTCCTAGAACCGACTAAACCGTAGCTCTAATACCACTAAATGTGACACCCCTCACCCGTATCCGGCGCTGGGATAGAGTTCGAGGCATTACCGGGACTTTACATTTTCAATATACCAACTCGGGTCACAAAGTTTCACCCAAAATTTAAAACTTTTCAACCATATACATCTCGGCCCTAATGTAAGCCTTTGAGGCTTAAAACAATACCTATAGGTAGTACGGAACATAACCAAGAACGTTCGATGAACCTTGGTCACCTTAGGAAAATTTTCTTATTTAGAAGTATCACACACCTATGTGGGTGGGCCGTGTGGTCACACACACCCGTGTGGCTTGGAACACGCCGATGCCTTTAGTCTGTATGCAACACTGACTTTTCAGCACGGTATCTACACACGCCCGTGTGGCCTGCCCGTGTTCAATACTGTCTTTTAAGCACGACCAAGGCACATGCCCGTGTGGCCTGCTTGTGTACTACACTGACCTAAAATTTTAAGTGCAGGGGACACACGACCATAGCACACACCCATGGGAGTGAGCCGTGGGCCAAACACGGCCTGGACACACACCCGTGTGTCCAACCATGTGGACCCTAATAGGCTATTTCCCAAGCCTTTTTGGTCACCCCTTTTTACTTCTTATGCATTATGGTTACCCGATACAAAATAAAACATAATTATACCCTTGTAAATGATCTTGATAAAACTTATTGCATAGAGACCTCATATCATTGGTGTCATACATGCAAGGTTATTTCCCAACTAGTATTTATTGGTTTCTATGTTACTATAATTCATTCAAAATTTGGTTCGTTTTGGTAACTCGTTGCCAATTATAGCAACCCATCATATAAGAGTATAAACATGCATGGATATGTAGGTCATAGCCTACTTCGATTAAGCCAATTCCAATAGCCATATACACAAAAGATAGATACATCTTTACATGCCTTCATTTGGCAAATCAAATGACACATATAACAAAATACTCGAAACCTTAAACATGCCATTGAACGAAATAGAAATGTCTTTATACCAAAGCTGGGCTAGATGATAGTTGACTTTCCTACCATCTTCCAATCCTCATAAGTCCCTTTGATCTGAAAAATAGAGAAAAAAGAGGGGTAAGCATTTACATGCTTAGTAAGCTCAAATAACCGGAAAGTAAACTTACCAAGTAATTAGCATACATGTATAATAGATAAGGAAACTGACAAGTATGACATGGTTCCCTACCACATGCACTTAAGAAAAGAGTTAATCACATGACAATGCACCATATAAATTATCGTAGATGAGATCATCATTTAACAATTCATTTTGTACACGTATTTCATGTTAATCCCGTTGAGCGTCTGGGAAATCTCGATGGAATATTCATTGACCGTCAATTCATAAAGATGATCATATCAGGTGTGCACTCCCGCGAACCTCACATCCTATGGCAGGATTACCAGTCCAGGCTAAATCCCCCATATTGTATACTCATAAGGTGATGTCCGGATTACCAGTCCAGGCTAAATCCCTTACTTTGACAAACACCTTTACTGAGCTCAGGTCTGACTTACCAGTCCAGGCTAAATTCAGACCCCAATTGGATTACCTGTCTGAGCTAAATCCAAAATGCACAGTATGTTTTGGGAGGCTCAATCATCCAAAGGAACACCCGTGCAGGCTAGATCCTTTTCATAATCGAGATCAATGGATTACCCATCTAGGTTAAATCCTTACTGTAACACATGCAGGATCTCAATTCACATGTTAATCATGGTTATCCATCGAATTCCCTTTTTAACCTCAACCGAGACATTTTTCAACAAATCATCATCAAATATACATTTCATGTATTTCTATGCTATCAACCAATGCAAACATCATACATTCATAAATCATATAATTAGGCATATTAGGAGTTCACTTTAAATTATCCGAAATTACTTGGAAATCGTTTCGGGGCGGTGTTTCGGTTATTCCGAAACCTTTCACTTTCCTCAATCGACCTCTGAAATTTGTTCCTCGGGGTCTATAAGAAAAAAATTAAATCATTAACACTCCATATTATACATTTCAAGTCTAAATTCCACCTCCGGTCCAAATGATCGTCTTGCTCCTAACCTTTCATATTTTTACGATTTAGTCCCTAGGCTCGTATAATGAAACACATGCAATTTCTATCTTACCCAAGCCTAGCCGAACACTTTTCCCTCTTATGACAGCCCACATTTCCCATTATTTTTTCATTTCTACCACACATATTACAACTTTTGCAAAATAGTCCCTATAAGGGTTTTTCATGAAAATCACCTAGGAAAAGATGTTTAACACATATCCAACTTTCATATTCCTCCATAATCCATCAAAATAAAAGTAACTCATGCATGGGTAATTTTTTAAACATGAACCTAGCATGAAATATGGGTAGGAATGGAGAGAGCAAGCTATCGGGATTTCAAAACTATAAAGAGCATTAAAAACGGGGCATGAGAGCACTTATTATTGAGCTTGGAATGTGGAAAGCCCGAGCTTATGGATCTCTAGGAATTTCGGTAGCTATGGGGAAGAATATGGCTGATTTTGACTTTCTTTTTCCCATTTTATTAAATTAAAATGCCAAATGACCAAAATGACCTTAAGCCCTTTCTTTAAAATTTCATCCGTGCAAGCCCATTTTTGTCCAAAAACTTAAAAATTGGGTAAATTGCTCTCCAAGACCTTCTAATTTATAATCTAAAGTAATCTCATACAAATTGCTTCTAGAATCCATGTTTTGCAAATTATTCAATTTAGTCCCTAATTTCCAATTGGACACCTTACCCAAAGAATTTCTTCATGAAATTTTAACACATAAATATTCTCATATTCTACACTTCATAAAAATCATAAAATAAATATTTTGATGTCGAGTTTGTGGTCTCCAAACCACTATTCTGACTAGGCCCTATTTTAGGATGTTATAATAAGGGTCACACGCCTGTGTGAATAGGCTGTGTGCCTCATACAGCTCCAGACATGCTTGGGTTTTAGGCTGTGTGAAAACAGGGCATACATATTGATTTGGGTCACACGGATGATCATGCACCCGTGTGTTTAGCCTGTGTACCCTTCGAAGTGGCCACACATGCCCGTGTGCCAGGCCGTGCACTAGCCATGCCAAACCTGTAGGGTATACTAACTTATGCAACACAACCAAGTCACACGCCCGTGTGCTAGGCCATGTGCCATTTAGGGGGTATACTGACGTGTGGCACACGGCCAGTCACACGCCTATGTGTGAAGCCGTGTGGAGCATACTGACTTTAATTCAATTTCAACACTAGGGGATACACGATTGTGCAGCATGACCATGTGTCGTACATGGCTAAGACACACACCCATTTCTCTGCCCGTGTGGACAAAAATAGGCCATTTGTAAGGCCCATTTTGCCACCCTTACACATGTTCACCTAAACAATGAAAATGGTACTCTTTTATCAAACAATAGGCAGCCAAAATTATCATCAATATACACAATTCATGCCATATCCATTTCAACCAAAATCAATACTCAAGTCAATGCCAATTACCTATTCAAATACTTATATCATCAAGCATTAATTCACAATCATATAACTTTGTAGCGACGTGAAAATTTTTAACTTGGTCGCTAATTGTGGCGATTTAGTGAAAACTTGAAAACTGAAGTTTGATTTGAAATAAATAAAAAAGGGGAGTCGCCATCGATCCCTTTATAGGTGTGATCGGACACCTAATGAATTTATTTTTAAAACAAAAAGAAGGCCGAGTTTAAGTCTACGTCAAAATCCAGAGAAAAAATTAGGGTTCGGGAGTCGGTTACGCGCGAGGAAGGTATTAGCACCCTCGCGACGCCCAAAATTGGTATCTTATAAAACACATGTTGTCTTGATTTTCAAAAATACGAGTTCAATGTAACATTTAGTTGTAATCTGATTGGAACACAAGAAATTTTAGATTCTTTGGTTTTTTTAGAAGGGCATACTGTTTTAACACGAATCGATTGATGTTCACCCAACATAGCGATGAAATCGGCGACTTAGTATTAAACCGATACGTTGCCTTACTTATTAAAAAAACAAGAATAAGATTTTTGAAATAATGCAAAGCGAATTGATGAAAATAGATGACAGAGCTAGAAATATATTAAGCAAACATAAATGGACAAATATATTAAAACCATTAAGATATATGAGACATTAAACGTAATATTAGAATCAAACACGAAATGGAAACAATGAATATATATAATAATAACAATGGTATTAAGAATATGTATGCCAAAATATATATATGTGAATTGAAGTAGTGTCAGAGATATACTATACATAATATTTGAAATATATACATGAAATAGTCAAAATATATATACTACTTATATTGTCAAAATATATACATGATGTATAAAAAAATTAAATCTTGAAAGATGTACGTACATAGTAACACTAAAATACATGCATAATGCATACCTATATAATATATATAATGAATATGTACAAAGTACATTATAAATACTAATAACATAAAGAAAATTATATACATTGATAATACTATATAAATACACGTATATATTTTAAAATGAATACATAATAACATTAGAATAAAATAATAAGTATAGTAATAACTATAAGGATATATGAAAATAATACTATATATAAAAAATGTATACAAAAATGATAGAATATATGTACTAACATTAATAATAAATATAGTAGGAATAAAATAAATGTAATAATAATATACACACAATATGGTAATAAAATATGCCTATACATATGATAGTATTTAGGAATATATATATAATGTGACAGCCCTAAATTGACCCTAGTCGAAAGTGGTTTCGGGACCACGAAACCGAGTCTTATAAATAATTAAAGGTTATATTCTGTGTTTATGATGTGCGTAAATGCTTGTGTGATAGTTCCATACTTTAATTTGGTCAGTGTATGTGAAATTTATTAGTAGGGACTTATGTGAGACAATTTAGAAATATGCTAGGCAAGTGTTAAAGTGGCCTATTAATATATGTGGGAAAGTGCTTGTCCTTGCATGTCAAATTAGCCAAATTAAAGCATAGTGGCCGGCCATGCTATGGGTGGAAACATGTCACAAACATGTTATGTTAGTGATGTATGTTAGGAAAAATAAAATAAGGAGCATGGTAATAAAATAATGAAAGGGAATATGATGAAAACAAAGAAAAAAAAGTGTCCATCCTTTTTCATTTCTTTTGGCCGAAAGTTCTAAGGAAGAAGGAAGGAGCTCTTGCTTCATGTTTGGCTTGGAAGAGGATTAGGAGGAGGTTCGCCATACTTGTATCTAGGATAAGGTATGTTTGATGTTGTGCCATGAGACTCATGCATGTTTTTAGTTGTTAGCTTGAGTTCTAACTAGCCCATGGTTCAAATCTTTGCTATGTCATGGAGATGATATTCGGCTAAGGTGGATTGGTGTTGATGTCATTTTCATACTAAAAGTGAAGCTTTGTAATGATGCATGTGATGGTGGATTGATGACTCTTGAATCTTCTTTTTTAGCATTTTTGAGTGAGACATTAAGTTCTTTGTTTAACCATGACCAAAATTGAAATGGTATGGTGTTGTGATGCATTCGGCCACGGTAGGAAGTAGAAGAGAAATGTGGTTGTTGTTCACGTTATTTAGATGAGAAATGGTAGTAAGGTGAAGTGCAAATGTTAGTGTTTGATTTACTAGTGTGTATATGTGTATTAGCCGAGTTTTGAATTTGAAACAAAATGGTATGTAGTCAATACAAGTAACCATATTTGTAGGAAGTATTAAGCATATACTCGGCCTCAACCTAGACATGTATATTCGGCCACATGAGATAGGTTGGTGTTGCATGTGTTCAGTTAGAGGCAAGCATATTGATGCTTTTATCTTGGCTTAGATAATCGGCTAAAAGAGAGTGTGGGCTAAAATGTTGAGTTTGATTCATGATTTCCATATATATATGTGACTTTAATGCCTAATGTATATATGGGCTAAGTACCTTGAGGTTCTCTTTTGATGTTCAAATAATTGTGTTAAATTGCTTAATGTGATTAAAAATGCACATGACCATTGTGTATTTGAGCTAAAAGGTGGCCATATGACCTATCAAGCTCCTTGTCATATTCGGCCATAAGCAAGCATAATGAGACTTTAATAAGTTAAATTTGTTTGAATTAGCTCAAGAGCTTAGAGGACCACAGTTGGATAAGGGAAAGGAAAAAGTTATCGAATAGCCGCCGAAAACGTTCGACCACATCCGAGGTAAGTTTTCGAGTAATGGAACTTAGATTATGATTTGATTAGATCATGTTTTAAGAAAATCGAAATCATGCTCTTTGTATGTGGCTATTGAGCCGAAAACGATTATGCTCGATAAGCGACTTGTGATTGAATCCTAGTTAGGAAAATGAAATATAGATGTGTCATGATTTATTGATATGTGTATGGATATCGGATGATAACCGGGCTAAGTCCCAAAGGCATTTGTGCGAGTTACTAATTCCGGGCTAAGTCTCGAAGGCATTTGTGCGAGTTACTAATTCCGGGCTAAGTCCCGAAGGCATTTGTGCGAGTTACCAAATCGGGCTAAGTTCCGAAGGCATTGGTGCGAGTTACTATAACCGGGCTATGTCCCGAAGGCATTTGAGTGAGTAGCTATATCCGGTTAAATTCCGAAGGTACATGATTTGGGAATGAGCGGTTTGCTGTAATAATTTCAATTAATACGCTCGTAAAATCCCAACAATGAGGTATGTTTCGTATGTGCATTGGAATAGTTGATTTCTTTCGAATATTATTCGCTCAGTCGAGTAATGAGCTTCCGGTCTTTGACTAAGATGATCCCTTATGTATGAATATAGGGGTTGGAATGTGAAGTAGGAATGATTTGAGAATATGTATATTTGGAATTATCCATTTAGTTATATGAATGCCATACTTCAATTGTGCTTAATTTCATTGCTCAAAACTTACTAAGCATTAAATGCTTACTCCGTTCTATGAATTTCTGTTTTATAGATTTTGGTTCGTCAGCTATCGGACTCGGGATTATTGAAGTCTCAGTCTCCCACACTATCAAAGACCTTTTTGGTACACTTTTGGTTGAACTTTGAAATGGCATGTATAGGACTATCCTTTTTGTTGTTGGTCATGGACCATTTGGTTTTGTATAAATTTGGATAGCCATCCGAAAATGGCTTATATACACTTTGAGCTTAATATTATAATCGTCTTGTATGATGTTCATTAAGAGGTATGGAAATGTTTGGGAACGATTAGCCATTGGAATGGTTAATCATGATCATATTTTGTGCTATATATGCTAAAGGGCTAGTTGAATCATGGAAACTATGTAATAGGTAAAGTTTACCCTAAAGGCTGATGCTAGTAGCAGCAGTGATGTGGATGTGAAAAATCACTAAAAATAGTAGGAATGGAATTAAATAGTGAATAAATTATGTAATCGAACCTTGATGAATCTATTTTCATAGGAAAGTAACAGAACAGTCATATGAAAAGTATATTATGAGATGTTAATGTTTTCGTGAAACAGGTCCAGAAAGGTTTCTGGATTCCCTGTTCCGAATTTGGAAATTCATTATAAATTAACCAGAGATAATTAGAAGTCATGACTTATATGTATAGATTTCTTGTTGAGTCTAGTTTTATTAGAAACAAACGGAATCAGTATTGAAGCTCTGTACAGGGAGATATCCAAGTCGTAATTTGCAAAGGTTAGTGTAGTCGAACCCTGAAATAGGGGGACTTTAACTAATAAACTGTACTAATTGGCTCGACCAAAAATTCTAGAAAAAAAATTTGTAGATGAACATATGAGTCTAGTTTCAGGAAAAATTTACAAAACTGGTTTTCAAGTTTTGAAACTCAAGATATGATTTTTAAGGCGACAGTGATGCAGTAACTAGCTTGTCTAGAAAAATTTTCAAATGGACTGTGAAAATAAATGTATTATGTCTGTTAGCACCTCGTGTTCGACTCCGGGAACGGTCTCGGGTACGGGATGTTACAACTAAATTGGTATCAGAGCTACGGTTTAGTCGATTCTAGGACTACCGTACTACGTTTGGGTCTAGCTATACATGCCATTATGTGATTATTTGATAGTGTGGTGATTTCTGACATTTGCAAATGTGTGTATTTATAGTAATGGATCCCGATCCCGACCGAGCGGTAGCTGATGATCTTGAGAGTGTAGCGCCTGCTCCCGCACAAGGGACAGCTCCGGCGGACTCTCGACCTATTGCTAGTAATCCGAATGATGAAGCTAGACAAGCTTTTATAGTGTGATGAATGATTGGTTCAACCAATACATTCGAACTAATACGGCTGTTCCACAACCTCCATTCCCGACTAATGCCACCCCCGCACCTACAATACCTCCGGTAACTGACCAAATAAGGTCAAATAAGCCCCCAGTTGACAGAATCCAAAAACACAGGGCTACTGAATTTAAAGCTACGGATAGCGATGATGCCGAGCAAGCTGAATTTTGGTTGGACAACACTATCGGGTACTCGATGAGCTATCTTGCACACCCGATGAGTGCCTAAAGTGTACTATCTCCTTGCTACGTGATTCTGCCTACTATTGGTGGAATACGTTGACTTCTGTTGTGCCCAGAGAGCAAGTAACTTGGGAGTTCTTCCAAACCGAGTTTCGAAAGAAGTATATCAGTCAGAGATTCATCGAGAAAAAATGAAAGGAATTTCTTGAACTCAAACAAGGTTCCATGTCGGTTACCGACTATGAACGAAAATTTGTGAGGCTTAGCTGGTACGCGCGAGAATGCATTTCTTCAGAAGCTGTGATGTGCAAACGTTTCGAAGATGGACTGAATGATGATATAAAGTTGTATGTTGGCATTTTAGAAATCTGAGAATTTGTGGTACTCGTCGAGCGAGCTTGCAAAGCCGAGGAGCTCAGTATGGAGAAAAGAAAAGCTGATATGGGAGCAAAGGAGTTTCGTAAGAGGTCTTCGGGGAGGCCCTTTCAACAGTCATCGAAGAAATTTAGAGATGATTTAGGCTGATCTAGAAACACTTCGGGCTTTTCTAGACGAGGTCGCGATCGACCCCCTGTGAGTGCACGAGTCACTTCGGTCGCCAGTGTTGGAACTGATCGTCGAGACAGAGCGGAGTGCCAGTATTGTGGTAAATGGCATTCGGGAGTTGTAGATTCCATGACCGCTCCTATTACAAGTGCGGGTCAGTTGACCACTTTATTAAAGATTGCCCGAGGTTGTCTGAACAGAATGTAAATCAAGTGAGAAACCGGGTGCTACCACTGCTCGAGGTAGACCATCTAGAAATACGGGCGATGCTAGTGGTGGTCAGAGAGGATCTAGAGATGCAACGACCAGATCTGAGGCTCGTGCTCCTGCTAGGGCTTATGCTATACACGCACGCGAGGATGCTTCCTCGCCAGATGTTATTACCGGTACTTTTACTCTCTTTGATACTAATGTGATTGCTTTGATTGACCCTGGTTCTACTCATTCTTATATATGTGAAACCTTAGCATCCAGTAAGACTTTACCTATTGAGTCTACTGAGTTCGTAATTCGGGTGTCAAATCCCTTGGGTCGTTACGTGCTTGTCGACAAAGTGTGTAAGAAATGTCCCCTAGTAATTCGAGGTTCCTGTTTTCCGGCGGACTTGATGCTTTTGCCGTTTGATGAATTTGATGTTATTCTGGTTTGGATTGGTTGACCGTGCATGATGCGATTGTGAATTGCAAAAGCAAGACTATTGATTTGAGGTGCGCAAATAACGAGATAATCCGAGTTGAGTCTACGGACTTAAAAGGGTTGCCAGCTATAATATCCTCAATGTTGGCTCAGAAATATGTAAGAAAGGGGTGCGAAGCATACCTTGCGTATGTACTTGATGACAAAGAGTTAGAAAAGAAACCCGAATCTGTACCGGTGGTTTGCGAATACCCGGATGTTTTTCCCGAAGAATTACCGGGTTTACCACCTGTTCGGGAGGTAGAGTTTGTAACACCCCGAACCCGAGGCCGTCGCCGGAGTCGAACACGAGGTGTTAACAGACTTCAAACCACTTATTAAAATTTTTCCAGACAAGCTGTCAATCTGCGTACTAGTCGCTTTAAAAATCATATCTTGAGCTCTGGAACTCAAAATCCAGTTCCGTGAATTTTCCTGAAATAGACTCATATTCCCATCTACATATTTTTTTCTAGAATTTTTGGTCGGGCAATTAGTACGTTTATTAGTCAAATCTCCCATGTTACTGGGGTCGACTACACTGACCTTTGCGCATTACGACCTGGATATCTCCCTGTACAGAACTTCCATACTGATGCCGTTTGTTTCTATAGAAACTAGACTCAGAGAGGAATCTATAATATATGGTATGACTCCTAATTATCTCTGGTTAATTTATAATGAATTTCCAAAGCGGAGCAGGGAATCCAGAAAAGTTCTGGCCCTGTCCCATGAGAACCTATTATCTCTTAACATACTGTCCATATGATCCTTTCGTTACTTCTATATGAAAATAGACTCATCGAACTGATTACATAATTTATTCACAATTAATTCACTCCTACTATTTTTAGTGATTTTTCAATCTCATGTCACTGGTGCTGCCAGCATCTGTTACGAAAGCAACTATGCCCACTTCGTGTTTACTCCTTGATCTAACTAATAATTCATCATGCATATCACAAATTATGATCATGACTAACCATGCCAAAGGCTAATCATTGTCAAACTTCCCCCTACTACACTATTGCCATATCATGAATTTTAACACCAAAATAATCAACCATGACGTATGGCATAAAAAGGTCGAATTATCAAGATTTGCGACCTAACGTTATGAATCCAAACCCAACCGAACATTTATGCCATTTTCGCATGGCTAAAAGATTACATACCAAAGTTCAAACACAACATAATAGCCTATACATGCCGAAATGTTCTCCTAAGCCAACTAAGAAGAAAGTACCAAAACTTGCTATCCGGTGTGATGACTTCGATGACGGCCCGACCATGCAAAAAGAGACGAGTCCAAGAAACCTAGTATGGGTGACAAGGAAACACCGAGTGAGTTTATAACTCAGTAAGTCATAAGCAATACACTACCATCCATTAATAACATTATCACAAGAGGAAACAAAATGGAACGAGGCTAGTTACTCCATCCATACCGAACCATACCATAGTTCCTCCGACCTATCGGTTCAATCTCATACCAAATCATGCATTCACATTCCATATACTCATCAATAGGATATTCGAGGCATTTTCATAAATCATTTTATTTTCGTTACAATCATACAACTAAACGGCCTTTCACCTATTCCACGATAAATCTTATGTACGTGACTTCAAGTATATTCGTCACATGGGTTCAAACTTACCAAGCTCAACTCCAAATATAGACATAGCACCTATTAGCCATGAGCTCAAGATACTTACCCGATCCGCTATCCGTGACGACTCAATAGTGTCGCACACTTAGTGTCCATAATGATTCAAGAATATTTATTAAGTCCGCACACTCAGTGCTATATAATCAACTCGCACACTTAGTGCTACATAATCATACTCCACACTTAGTGCTACATAGTCAACTCGCACACTTAGTGCTACATAGTCAAACTCGCACACTTAGTGCTACATATTCAATTCGCACACTTAGTGCTGCACAATTTAAACCCGCACACTTAGCGCCAATCTCATGGTCATAAATGTTTATACCCGCACATTTAGTGCCGAGATCAACAACTCAATACATCTCACCTCTTTTCTTTTCATTCAACACTTTCATCACCACATACGTACATGCATATATATATTTATTCATTCCATTCAGCATCATTACATAAACGTTATGACCATTTGAATTAATACCAACTATATGCTTAATGACTTACTTTATGTTGGGTAAAATAATTCCGAGTCGGCTACTCGATGACCTTCGATTTCCCTTGTTGGACGCCTCTCCTTTAGGTTCTTGAGCTTAAATAATACAAATAAGAGTATTCAATATTTAACCCAATAACATGAATTTATTTATCACATTCGGCAATCACATATCATTAAATTTTCAAACCAAAATGTCATTATATGACCACATATACACATATCCATATACTTAAGCTCAATAATTATAATGTAATATCATGTACCCACTTTAAGTATATTGCCGAATATACTTAATCATACATACACCTAACCAAAACAATTTCCTAAAATCTTTATATCATTTATACACTAAGCGAATACTCTCACCAAGTTCACCTATATTCTTCAACAATTCCTTCATTGATCAAACACATATTCGGCTAAAGAAATGGAAATTTTAGCAACCTTCGATTTAGTACTTAACTTTTACCACATATCAAATAACTCATTTCCTTACTCATGTGACCACGTATATTCGGTCATGCATACACACATAAAATCAATTTGGAGACTCTATCAATCCAACATACATTCGGCACCTTCATCCACCATTCTACCAAGCATGTAATATTCAAACACAACCAAACTCACATTCGGCCCTAGCTCATAACAAGGTAGCCTATTCTTTTTATAGTTCAAACACTCCTCTATCATCATTCACCTAACTTTAACATGAAACAACAAAACTCACCATTTCTCATCCAAATAACATGACAACAACCATTTCTTGAACACTTTCTCATGACCGATTGCTCATGTTACCAACAAGATTCAAGATTTGAACATGGGCTATTTAGAACTCAAGTCAATTACTAAAACATGCATGCATCTCAAGGACAACATCAAACATACCTTAGTCTAGCAAACCACCATAGCCGATTTTCTCAAGCTTTTCCCCTTCCTTTCTTTCCTCTATTCGGCCAAAGATGTTCAAGAATGAACACTTTTTTTTGTTTTCTTTCTTCAATTCACGGCAACAAGGGGGTATGGATGAGACCATATTATTTTTTTTTCATCACCCTTCCTTTCATTATTTAATCACCATGCTCATTATTTTATTTTTCTTAACATACATCACTAGCATAACATGTTGGAGACATGTTTCCACCCATAGCATGGCCGGCCACTATGCTTTAGTTTGGCTAATTTGACATGCAAGGACAACACTTTCCCACTTTAATACTATTTGGTCCTTACTTATTTACCTATCATAATTTTCCAAGTCTTTCAACTAGATCCTTTCAAGCAAAATTCACATTCCTAATATAAAATTAAAACATCAAATTTTTGTACAAGTACTATCACACATATAAGATATGCAAATAAAATTTTAACTAAATTTTATGACTCGGTTTTGTGGTCCGAAACCACATTCCGACTAGGGTAAATTTTGGGCTTTCAACTCTCCCCCACTTAAGGAATTTTCGTCCCCGAAAATCTTACCGGTAAATAGGTTTGGGTATCGTTCTTTCATCGAGCTCTCGGTTTCCCAAGTAGCTTCCTCGATCCCGTGTTTGAGCCATAACACCTTAACTAACGAACCCTTTTGTTTCGCAACTCTTTCACTTCACGAGCTAGGATACGAATCGTTCTTCTTCATAACTCATATCGGCTTGAATTTCAACCTCTGATGGGCTAATTATATGCGATGGATCAGATCGATAGCGTCGAAGCATCGAAACATGAAAGACATCGTGAATCTTTTCAAGCTCAGGGGGCAAAATCAATCTATACGCAACTGGCCCCACTCGTTCGGAGATTTCGTACGGCCCAATGAATCTCGGCTCAACTTGCCCTTACGGCCAAACCTAAGTACCTTTTTCCAAGGCGAAACTTTAAGGAACACTTTATCCCCCACCTGATATTCAATGTCCTTTCGTTTCAGATCCGCATACGATTTCTGACGATCTGTGGCTGCCTTCAGACTTTCGGGATTACCTTTACTTTCTGTTCGGCATCTTTAATCAAATCAACTCCGAAAACTTTACTTTCACCGAGCTCGTCCAAAAAATGGTGTACGGCATTTACGACCGTACAAAGCCTCGTAAGGTGCCATCTTAATACTTGATTGAAAACTATTGTTGTAAGCGAATTCAATCAAAGGTACATACCGTTCCCATGAACCACTAAACTCGAGGATGCAACATCTCAACATATCCTCAAGTATCTGAATTATCCGCTCGGATTGACCATCGGTTTGTGGATGAAAAGCGGTGCTAAAATGCAGCTTGGTACCCAAAGCTTCTTGCAATTTCTTCCAAAATCGCGATGTAAATCTTGGGTCTCTATCTGACACGATAGAAATAGGTACTCCATGTAATCTCACAATCTGAGAAACATACAATTCGGCTAGTTTATCCAATGAAAAATCCGTACATACGGGGATAAAGTGAGCCGACTTAGTCAGTCTATCGACAACAACCCAAATCGCATCTTTCTTACTCGTCGACAATGGTAACCCAGATACAAAATCCATCGTGACTCGATCCCATTTCCATTCAGGTATCATGATTGGCTGAAGTAATCCCGAAGGCACTTGATGTTCCGCTTTCACTTGTTGACATATTAAACACCTTAAAACAAATTCCGAAATGTCTCGTTTCATGCCCGGCCACCAAAATTGACGTTTCAGATCGTTGTACATTTTAGTACTACCCGGGTGGATAGACATTCGGCCACTATGAGCCTCATTCAAAATCATCGAAATAAGTTCCGAATTCCTTGGAACACACAAACGACTTCTGAACCTCAAACAATCATCATCATCCATTTGAAACTCCGATTCCTTGTTCGGAACACACTCAGCCCGTTTTGCAACCAATTCATCATCAACTTTCTGGGCTTCACGAATTTGATTAATCAATAATGGTTTGGCTTTTAATTCAGCTACTAACACATTGTCGGGTAGAACAGACAAGTGCACATTCATCGCTCGTAAAGCAAACAGCGATTTCGGCTTAAGGCGTCCGCAACCACATTAGCCTTTCCCGGGTGGTAATCAATGGCAAGCTCGTAATCTTTCAACAACTCAAGCCAACGTCTTTGTCGCAGATTTAGGTCTCTTTGAGTCATCAAATATTTGAGACTTTTGTGATCCGAAAATACATGGCACTTTTCGCCAAACAAATAATGTCGCCATATTTTCAAAGCAAATACGATGGCGGCTAGCTCGAGACCATGGGTGGGATAATTTCTCTCGTGTGGCTTCAATTGTCTCGACGCATAGGCCACAACTCGACCTTCTTGCATCAATACGCAACCCAACCCGAGTAGGGATGCGTCACTATAAATGACAAACTCTTTGCCTGATTCGGGTTGCACTAAAATTGGAGCTTCAGTCAAATGAGTTTTCAGTTGATCGAAGCCTTTCTGACATTTCTCCGTCCATTCGAACTTAGCATCCTTTTGAAGTAGCTTCGTCATTGGTGTGGCTATCATCGAGAAACCTTTGACAAATCGTCGGTAATAACCGGCGAGTCCCAAAAAGCTCCGAACCTCAGTAATATTTCTCGGAGGTTTCCAGTTAAGTATGGCTGAGATTTTGTTCGGGTCAACTCGAATACCCGATGCGGATACCACATGACCCAAGAAGCTAACCTCTCTTAACCAGAACTCACACTTACTGAACTTAGCATATAACTTCTTATCCCGCAAAACTTGCAACATTAATCTCAAGTGTTCAGCATGGTTGATCTCATCTCTTGAATAGACCAAGATGTCATCAATGAACACAACTACGAACCGATCCAAATATGGTCTGAAGATCCGATTCATCAAATCCATAAATACTGCAGGGGCATTAGTGAGCCCAAACGGCATCACTAAGAACTCGTAGTGACCGTACCTCGTTCTGAAAGCAGTTTTGGGTATGTCCGAATCTCGAATTCGCAACTGATAATAGCCCGATCTCAAATCTATTTTTGAGAACACTGAGGCTCCCTTCAGTTGGTCGAACAAATCATCGATGCGCGGCAACGGATATTTGTTCTTTATCGTCACTTTATTCAGTTGACGATAGTCAATGCACAACCTCATGGTTCCGTCCTTCTTTTTCACGAACAATACTGGTGCACCCCAAGGTGAGAAACTTGGTCGAGCGAAACCTCTATCCGTCAATTCTTGCAACTGAGCTTTCAACTCTTTTAACTCGGTTAGTGCCATACGATACGGAGCTATCGAAATTGGCGTAGTTCCAGGTACAAGCTCAATACCAAACTCTATCTCCCGAACAGGTGGCAAACCCGGTAACTCTTCAGGAAAAACATCCGGGTATTCACAAACCACCGCACAGATTCGGGTTTCTTTTCTAACTCTTTGTCATCAAGTACATACGCAAGGTATGCTTCGCACCCTTTTCTCACATATTTCTGGGCCAACATTGCTGATATTACAGCTGGCAACCCCCTTAAGTCCGCAGACTCAACTCGGATTATCTCGTTATTTGCGCACCTCAAATCAATAGTCTTGCTTTTGCAATTCACAACCGCATCATGCGCGGTCAACCAATCCAAACCAAGAATAACATCAAATTCGTCAAACGGCAAAAGCATCAAATCGGCCGGAAAACAGATTCTCGGATTATTAGAGGGCATCTCTTACACACTTTATCAACAAATACGCATTGACCCAAAGGGTTTGACACTCGAATTACGAACTCAGTAGACTCAACAGGTAGAGTCTTACTGGATGCTAAGGTTTCGCATACATATGAATGAGTAGAGCCAGGGTCAATCAATGCAATCACATTAGTATCAAAGAGAGTGAAGGTACCAGTGATGACGTCAGGGAGGATGCCTCCTCTCGTGCGCGGATGGCATAAGCTCTAGCAGGAGTACGGTTCTCGGCTCGAACAGCCGTATCAGAGGCCCCTCTCTGACTACCCCTACCTCCCAAAATTCTCGGTGGTCTACCTCTAGTTGTCACTCCACTAGGTCTTGCACCTTGAATCTATTCTTCTCATCAAGCTCCGTGCAATCTCTAATGAAGTGGTCCTTCGAACCGCATCCGTAACAGGCCCTGTTAGTAGACTTACCCCAACATTCACCTAGGTGTCGTCTTCCGCATTGGGGACATTCAGGTTTCTCTAGACGATTATTGCCCACACTAGCTACCGAAGTAGCTCGGGAGCCCGTCGATGGTTTTGCTCTGATGGAAATTCCCGCAGTCGTCCTCGACTTATTAGTGTCCTCCTTGAACTTCTTTACAGCTGAGAACGGAGCTTTACCCGTCGATCTTTTACGATAGTCTCTAGCTTCAAATTCAGCCTTCTTCTTCTCCTTTCCAAGTTCTTCCGCCTTGCAGGCTCGTTCGACTAGTGTTACGAATTCTTTTATTTCCAAAATACCCATTAGTAGCTTTAAATCTTCATTCAATCCTTCTTCGAATCTTTTGCACATAGCAACCTCATCAGCTACACACTCCCGGGCATACCTACTGAGTCTCACGAATTCATGTTCGTATTCAGATACTGTCATACGGCCTTGCTTGAGTTCCAAGAATTCCTTACGCTTTTGATCAATGAACCGTTGGCTAATATATTTCTTTCGAAATTCCGTCTGAAAGAAGTCCCAAGTTACTCGTTCGTTCGGGACTATGGAAATCAAGGTCCTCCACCAATAGTAGGCTGAGTCTCGCAACAAAGATACAGCACACTTTAGACATTCATCAGGTGTGCATGACAGTTCATCGAACACCCGAACGGTGTTATCAAGCCAGAACTCGGCCCTTTCAGCATCATCAGTAACTATGGCCCTGAACTCCTCAGCCCCGCGCTTCCTAATCAAGTCTACAGGTGGCTTACTCAGCCTCACAGGATCAGTAACTGATGGCATACTGGCTCCGGGGGTGGATTATTCAAATTCGGGAATTGTTGGACAGCCGGATTGGTTCGGGCATACTGCGCGACCCACTCATTCATCATGGTAAAGAAGGCTTGTTTAGCCCCCTCACCTTGATTATTCGCAGATGACTGAGGTTCAATAGGCGGTGTCCCTTGTGCAGGAGCAGCCGCTACACTTTCAATGTCATCCGCTAAGATTCTTTCTACACCGGGACCCATTTACTAATCAAAACATAAATTTTAACCGTCAGAAGTCATCACACAGTTAAACATTAACATTCGGCATGTATAGCTAGACTCATAAGTGCTATGGTAGTCCTAGAACCGACTAAACCATAGCTCTGATACCAATCAAATGTAACACCCCGAACCCGAGGCCGTCGCCGGAGTCGAACACGAGGTGTTAACAGACTTCAAACCACTTATTAAAATTTTTCCAGACAAGCTGTCAATCTGCGTACTAGTCGCTTTAAAAATCATATCTTGAGCTCTGGAACTCAAAATCCAGTTCCGTGAATTTTCCCTAAACTAGACTCATATTCCCATCTACATATTTTTTTCTAGAATTTTTGGTCGGGCAAATTAGTACAGTTTATTAGTCAAAGTCTCCCATGTTACTGGGGTCGACTACACTGACCTTTGCGCATTACGACCTGGATATCTACCTGTACAGAACTTCCATACTGATGCCGTTTGTTTCTATAGAAACTAGACTCAGAGAGGAATCTATACATATATGGTATGACTCCTAATTATCTCTGGTTAATTTATAATGAATTTCCAAAGTCGGAGCAGGGAATCCAGAAACCGTTCTGGCCCTGTCCCACGAGAACCTGATTATCTCTTAACATACTGTCCATATGATCCTTTCGTTACTTCTATATGAAAATAGACTCATCGAACTTCGATTACATAATTTATTCATCAATTAATTCCACTCCTACTATTTTTAGTGATTTTTCAATCTCATGTCACTGCTGCTGCCAGCATCTGTTACGAAAGCAACTATGCCCACTTCGTGTTTACTCCTTGATCTAACTAATAATTCATCATGCATATCACAAATTATGATCATGACTAACCATGCCAAAGGCTAATCATTGTCAAACTTCCCCCTACTACACTATTGCCATATCATGAATTTTAACACCAAAATAATCAACCATGACGTATGGCATAAAAAGGTCGAATTATCAAGATTTGCGACCTAACGTTATGAATCCAAACCCAACCGAACATTTATGCCATTTTCGCATGGCTAAAAGATTACATACCAAAGTTCAAACACAACATAATAGCCTATACATGCCGAAATGTTCTCCTAAGCCAACTAAGAAGAAAGTACCAAAACTTGCTATCCGGTGTGATGACTTCGATGACGGCCCGACCACGCAAAAAGAGACGAGTCCAAGAAACCTAGTATGGGTGACAAGGAAACACCGAGTGAGTTTATAACTCAGTAAGTCATAAGCAATACACTACCATCCATTAATAACATTATCACAAGAGGAAACAAAATGGAACGAGGCTAGTTACTCCATCCATACCGAACCATACCATAGTTCCTCCGACCTATCGGTTCAATCTCATACCAAATCATGCATTCACATTCCATATACTCATCAATAGGATATTCGAGGCATTTTCATAAATCATTTTATTTTGTTACAATCATACAACTAAACGGCCTTTCACCCATTCCACGATAAATCTTATGTACGTGACTTCAAGTATATTCGTCACATGGGTTCAAACTTACCAAGCTCAACTCCAAATATAGACATAGCACCTATTAGCCATGAGCTCAAGATACTTACCCGATCCGCTATCCGTGATCGACTCAATAGTGTCGCACACTTAGTGTCCATAATGATTCAAGAATATTTATTAAGTCCGCACACTCAGTGCTATATAATCAACTCGCACACTTAGTGCTACATAATCATACTCGCACACTTAGTGCTACATAGTCAACTCGCACACTTAGTGCTACATAGTCAAACTCGCACACTTAGTGCTACATATTCAATTCGCACACTTAGTGCTGCACAATTTAAACCCGCACACTTAGCGCCAATCTCATGGTCATAAATGTTTATACCCGCACATTTAGTGCCGAGATCAACAACTCAATACATCTCACCTCTTTTCTTTTCATTCAACACTTTCATCACCACATACGTACATGCATATATATATATTTATTCATTCCATTCAGCATCATTACATAAACGTTATGACCATTTGAATTAATACCAACTATATGCTTAATGACTTACTTTATGTTGGGTAAAATAATTCCGAGTCGGCTACTCGATGACCTTCGATTTCCCCTTGTTGGACGCCTCTCCTTTAGGTTCTTGAGCTTAAATAATACAAATAAGAGTATTCAATATTTAACCCAATAACATGAATTTATTTATCACATTCGGCAATCACATATCATTAAATTTTCAAACCAAAATGTCATTATATGACCACATATACACATATCCATATACTTAAGCTCAATAATTATAATGTAATATCATGTACCCACTTTAAGTATATTGCCGAATATACTTAATCATACATACACCTAACCAAAACAATTTCCTAAAATCTTTATATCATTTATACACTAAGCCGAATACTCTCACCAAGTTCACCTATATTCTTCAACAATTCCTTCATTGATCAAACACATATTCGGCTAAAGAAATGGAAATTTTAGCAACCTTCGATTTAGTACTTAACTTTTACCACATATCAAATAACTCATTTCCTTACTCATGTGACCACGTATATTCGGTCATGCATACACACATAAAATCAATTTGGAGACTCTATCAATCCAACATACATTCGGCACCTTCATCCACCATTCTACCAAGCATGTAATATTCAAACACAACCAAACTCACATTCGGCCCTAGCTCATAACAAGGTAGCCGATTCTTTTTATAGTTCAAACACTCCTCTATCATCATTCACCTAACTTTAACATGAAACAACAAAACTCACCATTTCTCATCCAAATAACATGAACAACAACCATTTCTTGAACACTTTCTCATGACCGATTGCTCATGTTACCAACAAGATTCAAGATTTGAACATGGGCTATTTAGAACTCAAGTCAATTACTAAAACATGCATGCATCTCAAGGACAACATCAAACATACCTTAGTCTAGCAACCACCATAGCCGATTTCTCAAGCTTTTCCCCTTCCTTTCTTCCTCTATTCGGCCAAAGATGTTCAAGAATGAACACTTTTTTTGTTTCTTTCTTCAATTCACGGCAACAAGGGGTATGGATGAGACCATATTATTTTTTTCATCACCCTTCCTTTCATTATTTAATCACCATGCTCATTATTTTATTTTTCTTAACATACATCACTAGCATAACATGTTGGAGACATGTTTCCACCCATAGCATGGCCGGCCACTATGCTTTAGTTTGGCTAATTTGACATGCAAGGACAACACTTTCCACTTTAATACTATTTGGTCCTTACTTATTTACCTATCATAATTTTCCAAGTCTTTCAACTAGATCCTTTCAAGCAAAATTCACATTCCTAATATAAAATTAAAACATCAAATTTTTGTACAAGTACTATCACACATATAAGATATGCAAATAAAATTTTAACTAAATTTTATGACTCGGTTTTGTGGTCCCAAAACCACATTCCGACTAGGG
>NW_024402920.1:0-37286 GCF_007990345.1 Gossypium hirsutum
ATATCGGGTGCTCTGAAGAGCTATCAGGAAGCTGAAAGAACCATATACGAAAGCTCGAGAGGCTAATAACAGTGCTCTTTGAGCTATGGGGTGTACAACATATCTAGATCATACAATGGCTTGTATCCATTGATTCATTTATTCAAACGGGACTTAACATTTTTAGCATGTCAGATATAAATATTTTCATATACATAACAAATTCATAATTCACATATAATATTCAATTCAAAATGAAAGTAGACATAAATTAGTTACACGACTTACCTCAACACTTGCTCGTGTATGAAAATCTACTAATCCGACACTTTTTCTTTTCTTCGATCTAACTCCTAATTTGATCATTTCGGATCCAATTAAGCTTGCTTGAATTTCTCTCTCTTAGCTATGGTTTCCATAGAAATATTTGGGGAAGATGATATAAAATGATGATATTTTCTATTTAATTAAAATATCATCTTTATTAATTCATCTTTCCAATTAGTCCTTTTCTTTCCCTAAATTTCCATGGATGAATCATCATAAATATCTACTAACTCCATTTAATGGTCTAATTTCCATATAAGGAACTCAAATTTTGAATTCCATAGCTATTTGCTACCTATAGCTACTAGAACACAACTTTTACATTTTATGCGATTTGGTCCTTTTATCAATTAAATATGAATCGGTAATTTTTTCCTAACGAAATTTCATACGTTATTCCTATCATAATGTAGACCATGCAAAAATTTAAAATAATTTTTCTTTCTGACTCGGATTTGTGTCCCGAAGCCACTATTTTGATTTCACTGAAAACAGGTTGTTACACTACTTATGCAACCGACATCAAATAGGAGATCAGGCCCATTGAGTTCTATTTTATAAATTATAAGTGGTGCGTTATATTACTACTCAATAAGTTCATTTAAACTTGCTTAGTTTTTGTTATGTTTTCCAATTATGATGATCTTTATAATGAGCTAAAAATGGATCAAGCCCGAACTCATTTAAGCTTGCGCGAACTTGAGTTCTTATCCGTGACATGCGTATAGTGGGGCAACCTAGAGGTCGACCCTCAAGGTGTAAATTTATATTACTATTATGAACTTAATATATTCAGTTCCTTGATGAGTAATCATTTAAATGTAGCAAAACCATTATTGTTAATCTTTCATAAGTTTGTATGTTAATAACTTAAGTTAAGAATTTATAACTGTAACGTTTTAGTTTGGCGAATCAATCAGTCAAATATGTTAAGTTGTTTCTAATGATATGCGAACTAAGTTATGTATGATTATGAAAGCATAATTGGTTGATTTTATTATGTTAGTTTTATAATTTAGTTGAAATTTGTTTGTTTTTTTGTTTTAGAGTTGAGGTGACACTTTATATCTGGACCCGTTACTAGGTCAGGTATAGGGTGTTACATTCCATCTTAAATCATGAAGCACCTAAGTCAAATGTGACATAGGGCTATACAATAATAAAAAATAATATTGTATTGATATACACCTTCTAATTAACCTTGATCATAGTGGATTGTTTTGACATTTCACCGTGATAATCATTTGCAACTTTGACAAAGATAGTGGGACCTTTAGCAACAACTTTACCTTTTTCTTCTCCATACTCCAATCTTTCTTTTCAAGGGCTTTATCTTCTTGCAGCTAGAATTTCATCAAGTTTTCCACTGCTAACATTGAACTTTTGGAGCATCTACTTCGTTGACTCAAGCTCTTTTGAGTTTTCTCAGAATTTCTATTTTAATAGTAAGTTGAGATTCCTTTTCTTCCTCTTGTTAGCTTTAGATTTTCTTAATCAATCCATTATTTTCAACCACCAATATAGATTCTACATTACATACCATTTGCCATTTGACACGCATAGTCTTATAAGTCCGTAAGAACTTAACATTTGATTCTTCTTTAGAGGCTTCAATAGTGTCACTCTAAGACCCAGTCATGTTCATCTCGAAAGTAAAAGCGATATAGTTGCTTAGGTGTTCTTTATCAAACTCTAAACAATTAGTGGAGTTCTAATCACTCCAAGTGACTCAGAATGACATCTTGTTCTTTTTCACGGTGTTGCACACTTTGCCTGGACGTGCCAAACCATGGCATTCATGCAACTGGATTCCTTTCTTCTTAACTTAGACAACTTCTTCATTGATGAAAACTCCTTTATATCTTCCTTGTTGAGAATTCTTGAACTTTTCAAACCTCTGACTTCTAGATCGACTTTTGAAAGCCATGTTGAAGTTTTAAGTTGACAAAGCTATCTATTCCTCCAACTCTTCTATGGCAGTGCTATAATCAGTAGGCATTGATCTATTCACTTATAATGTAATACCCTTTTCTCCTTTACCCTTGTTTTTTTTTTGTTTCATCCAAATTTATCTCAAAGTTTTGAAGAGATCTAATCAACTCATCAATACACATAGTATCAATGTTTTTGGCTTCCTTGATAGTTGTAACTTTGAAGTTGAATCTTTCAGGAAATGATTGAAGAACCTTCCTCGCAAGCTTCGAATTAAAATACTCATCTTCAAGGGTGAAGATCTGATTGGGTAAATCATAAAGTTTGACATAAAACTCAAAATTTGTTTCATTCTCATGTATCCTTAAGGTTTCAAATTTGGTTGTCACACCCCAAAAATAGGGTTAGAAGAATTGGGTTTATGGTTGATTGATTGATTGATTAGATTTAAGTCTGAGTATGCATTATTGTTAAATTGTGCTAATATATGTTTTAGTGTAACTAAGCATGATTGTATGATCTATGATATGTTAGAATAGGAAAATTGGCATGAAAACACGAAATAGTATGTGTGTCACATGTAGGTTGGGCATGTTTTGTTATATTTGCAATTGAGTCCTGATTTTATACTATGCAATTGGAGTCCCTAAATTCTATGAAATGACTTGAAAATTTGCATAACTAAGTCTTATTTGGATAATTCCATAATTTTACTCTCAATTTTACAAAAAGGTTTTACTAAAAAAATTTACTAAAATTTTAATTTAGTCTTTAAACTTTGCTTTAAATAATTAATTAAAGTATTAAAATAATATAATCAGGTTGTATTTTGTTAATCTAAAATGAAACTTGATTATGAGGTTTAATTTGAAAATAGTGTGTTTTAATTGAGTTAGGACCTAATTGGAAAATGGGTAAAATGAATTAAAATATCAATAATGAGACTTGACTATGAGTATTAATTATTGTATATAAACTAAAATAGGAATGTGTTAAAAACTATAAAATTAAAGAAAAAAAGGAAAAAAATTGAGTAAATGTGTACGCTAATAAAGAATATGTAAGTTGAGCTCAAAATAATATATACAATTAAGTGACTAAAATAAGTAAGAAATAAAACATAGATTAATTGGTTAGGCATTAATGCCTCCATCATAGAAAGCCTAGGTTCAAACCCCACTTCTTTCATTTCTTTTCCTTTAAATTTTCAGCAACTTAGGATAAAAGCCACACTAAAACAAATATTATTTGAGGTAAAAACATATCAATATGATTAAGCGTAAAAATAAATAAGAAATGGGTAATAACCAAATGGTTAAGACATTAGCCCCTTTAATTTTATTTTAAATTTAGGCAAAATCTTGAGAAAATTATAGGTGACGCCCCTAGGGTTTACAAACCCTAGGAATTAACCCAATTCTTTTCTAATTAGAAATCATATCCTACCCTTGCTTAAAATTCTAATAGAATTAGAATTTTACCATCTTTTTATCTTTTTTTCTAATTAGAATTTCAATTTGCCTCTTTTTATCTTCTTTATCTAATTGTAGGTGTGTGTTCTTTTACAACTGAAGACGGGTAAATCGTGCCTCAGAATAGGGCCACATGGGTGTGTGGGCCATCCATGTAGTCTATACGATCCCCTCACACGATCATTTTCCCCTGAAACCCTAGGATATTCGATTCTTACATGACATAAGACCCTCTACACGGTCAAACCACATTGTTGAATACCCCATTCACACAATCCAGGGCTTCCCGCAAGATTCAGTCACACGGTCTTGTGTCCCTTGTTTCTCAAATTTATAGTTTTGACCCAAAATTTATATTTTGTTCAGTTTAGTCCTTGAATGATTTCTAAACTATTTTTAGTGATTTAATTATTCAATTGAGCCCCGATGATATGAATTATGTTAAAAACCATGAATTGATGGGCTAATTTAGTATGGCATCTATATATATGCATGAATTGAGAACAATATATTTATATGTCTATTTTTTCAGAGTAGTGATCGTATGTATGGTATGTCTTATGTCACTGTTAAACCGAACACTCAAAATTATGATTTTAGCTACTGAATTAATTTGTCACAAGCATTTAATTGCTACTGAATTGAACCGTTATGGGCATACTGTATGTTACTATATTGTTTTGCTAAAAAAAATATTAAAACCTACTATATTGATATGCCAAGCATGCCATATTGCATTGTATGGGGTGGGGCGTTATGAACGAAGGAAATTTTGACAGTTTATCTGCATTTATTTGTTTTGTTGTGCATTCACAACCAGATGCAAATTCCATCTGTTGTTACTTGCTGTGTATCCACAACTAGAGACATATTCCTTTTAAGGGTTATTTATTGTGTATACCATAGCCAAAAGCAAGTTTCATCTGCAGGACTTTTTGCTATGAACCCATAGCCAGAGGCAAATTCCATCTGCGGGGATTTGCTGTGTGTCCACAGCCAATGGCAGTTATTATCTACAAACCAGTAGTGGTTTATCCACATCCAGGTGTGTTGGAGGATGGAGTTTAGGGGAACTCTTATTGTGGTGTGTAGTGGTAGGGTAGGATCAATTTGTTAAGACCGAAACTGTATGGCATCTATAAAATCATGTGCATACGAATCTGGAATTTTCTGTTATGTCATATGTATATATATTGTGGGCAATTTGGAAAAATTTTATTCTGAAATTATTGATGTGAGTTATGTGATATTAATGATGGTTAAACTAAAAAACCATTAGTCTAAAATGTTGTTTGATTGTGATTATTTTATCTGATATTATTTAAATGTGTCCCACCGACTATTTGCACTAATTTGCTTATGAATGAACTCACACTGAGCGTCAAAGTTTACTCTCCCTCAAATTTTCATCCTTACAGATAACCCACTAGGTTTGGATGTGAAAGCGACATTCGAAAGTTCTCGGCTTAGAGTACTTTATTTTTATTAAATTATTTAATATTATTACTTGATATTTTTATTCAGAGATGTATTATTTTATTTCGACTTGTGGCATGGACTTAGGATTTGAGTTTTTATGTTGCATGACATTTAATTTTTAGGATAACAAGTTATGATCATTAATGAGTTATGCATGAATTCCCAGGTTTTATTTAAAACAAATAAATATCACTTTTCTGCTGCTAGATTGTAGATAAATTTTGGGTAATAAATAAATCAAAATTAATTAAATTTTCTTAAAGTAATCACCATTACATAGAAAATTTAAATTAAATTTATTTTTGATAACTCATGATTTTTTCTAAAAATAGGCTAAGTTTTCTTCCAAAATAAATACTTTAAATTAACTATTTTATAAATCTCAATCGCTACTAGGCCATTTTAGTGGCCGATGTAATCTCCTAAATTCGGGTCTAACATCTTGGCTAGGTTGGGGAGGTTACATTGGTTGTGAGCATTTGCAACTTGGATTGCTTCACCATATTCATGCCTTTATGAGTTGTTTCAAGAATATCACAGGCTGTCTTAGAAACTATAGATTTAGATATTCTCTTGAACCTTAAGGATCTATTCCATAGAAAATTATATAGAGAGCGTTAAAGTTAGGATTGGCAAGCTTCCCTTATTCAGTCTTCTAAATCAATTCTGAATTTGGCATCTTGAATCCATCAACTTCAATGATTGGAAGCTCATATCTATTTATAACTGATCTTCAATCTTTTTCATTAGATGACTTGATAAAAGCAATCATTCTCCCCTTCCAATAGGCATAATCAGCACCATCGAGCATAAAGGTCGTGTCACTGGTGAACCTTATATTACAAAAAAATATCAATATCAAAAAATCCACTAGATGTGTTAAGTAGGACTGATACAAATTGAAAGTTCTTAAATGATATTTGCAAGAAAATTCAAGCAGTGCCAGAAGCAGTGCAAATTGCTTTAGGGATTGAGTATTGATATATAATAATAAAAAAACTGACTCGAGATTCGACCCAAAATCCAACCCAATTACTCAACCTATATAATAAAATTTTAAGGCACGAGACTAGGGGCTTCTTTTTTTTCTTCCTCTCTATGGTCCTTGAACCAGGACACCATCCTCTCAAATTCTTGACCGCCATCTTGACTTCTGTTGATCCAATGCATCAATAATTGGTGTGGTGATCATGGATCAAACCCACCAAAGAGTTCGTCGTTCGTTGAGATACTGAGGTTCCTGTCACCATCTTCTCTAATGCAGGAAAACTTTTTGGTTTCTCCATCTTTAGTCCAATGGTAGTACATGAGAAGCAGCCATGCTCAATGGTGACAGGAGATATTGAGAGGAAGCGAGTAGCATTGGCAGAGGAGACATGCACCTACTGCAGTTTTATGATTTTCTATTTCTAATCGCCTTTTAGGCTCCCATGCCCCTAATTTCTTTTTTTATGTAGTTGTTTGAATTGATAATTGTTTCATTAAATTGGGTTATCAATGAGAGCACCAGACATGGCAACAATCACAGAATCATTGGAGAGCTCTTCTTTGAACCATAAAAGAAACAACCAAGATGGGGCTGAAAAAGGGATAATAGAGAGGTCTTTCACACCAGGTGAAAGTAATTGGTTAAATTTAGGTGAGAGTAAAGCGGCTACATTAAGCCCTTTGGTTTGGAGTGGCTATCTTTTGTTGGTTTTCTTTATTTTTGGTTATCATTTCCGATCGAACAAGTTAGTGAGGAGAGATTTGATCAATCTTGGGTTGTGACCTAAGTCATTTCATCATGTTTACAAAGGTAAGATTCCTAGTTCTTGTCGAATAAAACATCCATTTTAGTTTCTTGTCGAATATAACATCCATTTTATTTTTTTGATATCATGTATATGTTTTGTCTGAACTCTTTCATGCTCTACTTTCAAACTCGATTATGTCTAAACTCTAAACTGTCAAAAAAATATTCTTGATATGTTCATCAACTGCTCATTTATTCATTTGCATTTTGTCTTTAATTTCATTTAAAGTTCATCTATAAATACTACCAGTTCTGCTTTATCTTTATATCTTCCAATGAGAATTTCCACCTTAGATATTTTAGTGGATCTGTCCCTTTTATGGAGCTAATACAGTTGTCCTAGTTCTTTAGTTCAGATAACCAATATGGAGATTAGTGGAAAGCATGGTTGGTGATTCAATAGAGTTCCTTTTTAATGCTTTAAATGACATATAGTTTCTTTTGCTCCATGCTCATTAAATACATATGTTGCCCACTTCAAAAGTGATCTTATATCTAAATACATTTGTGTTAGAAGATAGAAAAAGCAAGACTTTTTAACATATGTCACTAAGATTTAGATAAAAATTATTATTGAATTTTGTTTTAGCTTGTTACAACTACAGTTCATGTGCTTCCAAGATCCCATTAGGCACATTTTATCGTAGACGAGTAAAGAAGGAGGATTATCCTGGCACTGGAAATGAAATTTGGATTTGCTTTTCCAGGTAAAATTTACAAATTTGTGATGTTCTATCTCAGAGGGGAAACAAGGAGCTTAATAACAGTATGCGGATAACTTGGCATGTGAACGTACTATTGAAAACTGGCACTAAAACAAAAGTTTTTATTGAATTAGAAATAAAGTAATTACATTTTAGAATTCCTTAAGGTAATTTACTTGGATTGACTCTAGATATCTATTTTGTATTATTTTCATGTCATCATTTGTGAGGGAAAATTATTGATTACATCTTTATAACTTGTGAAAATTCTTGTGGAATCTGTTAAAAAGATTATGTTATTTTTAGGTATGATTCTACATACAATTGACTATGTATTATTATTTAGTTATGTAACACCCCTAACCTGAATCCGTCTCTGGAACAGGATTACGGAGTATTACCAAAATTTATAAATCAAACAGACAAAAATGTAAACATTTCATGTCATATATCATTTATGTCAAGAACCAATCAAAATCATACATATTGTCCCTTATATGAGCCCTTAAGGCTCAAATTACGCATCAAAAATAAATCGGGAATAAATCGAAAACCTAGAAATTTTTTCAAAAAAATTTAATATTTTCAACACTACAGGGGTCACACGCCCGTGTAGTCAAGCCATGTGGCTCACACGGTAAAGGGACACACCCGTGTTTCAGACCGCGTCCAAATTTATGGGTTTATGACTTGGATCACACAGCCAAACCACATGTCCGTGTGCTAGGCCGTGTGAGCATACTGACTAGTAATGTTAAGGTGTAAGTGTCACACGGTCAAGTCACACGCCCATGTGCTAGTCATGTGAAGAATTTAAGCATACTGACTTATACAAATTAAAAGATACAGGGACACACGACAATGTCACCTGGCTGTGTGTCACACATGGTTGAGACACACAACTGTGTCTCTGCCCACGTGGACGAAAATAGGCCATTTTACAAGCCATATTTCTCACCCAATTTTGTGTCAACCTACAATCAACTTTTTGCATATCTACAAGCATAATTATACATATAAAACAAGTTAAAATCAAGCTTTAAACGTATAATATTTTCAATTACAACCAATATGCTTTTAGGCACCTCAGATATTAGATTATAACAGGTATATTCATATTTTCAATATATTCATATATATAACTAACTTATATGCATATTTTTACCTAAAGTTTACCAAGCTAATTTGCATTATTTCTAACCAAGTCACTTACCCACCAAAACTTACCATTTGATGCCAAAATGTATTTCAAATACTAACATATTTAGTTATATATATACCTTACATATCATGGTACTGATTCATGATCAATTCATTGCATCCCAAAACACATTTATATAAATGCACTTTTATCAATCAAACATTTAAGACAAATATGCACCAAACCAATATGTGTCAAAACATAAGCCAAATAAGTGGCTAATATTAAAAAATTCATATAGGCCAACATTAACCAAAATACCTATACATGTCATTATAGCCAAATCAAAACATTTAAAAGTACCAATAGAACGGATAGATTGTGTGATACAACAATGTAAGCAACGAACGCTTAGTAAGCTCGTACAAACTTTAATCATATTAATTCATTTCAAATATGAAATCTATACGTATCAAGACTAACCCAGTATTGATACCACAATACTCATGAAGCTATATTCATCAATTCACAAGGTGAATAAATCCACAATATCACTTATACATATTATCCCAAGCTTAGTAGGATTTTATATAACTTTAACTCTTCCAAATTTCTTTATTTTCATTTGCATTTCTTTACTTTCCACACTTATTCCATATGCATCACACACAATTTTTAAACATATCATTCAACCATGGTCACAAGCTAGTGCATTTAACCAAAGCCTTTTTCAAATTGATCACATGATAAGTCATTTCATAAGAAATTGCATAATTTAAACCTTACCACTTTTTCATGAGCACTAGCATATTTTCACTTAAATACTTACCAATTCAATGCATCTTATAAATAATCATATTACCATTCAACCAATAGCTTGACACTTGCCTAAGCATCAAGCAACAACACTGGTTAGCGTACTTGCACATATTACATATATATTCAACATTGATAAACTTATTTTCTCGACATGTCACACTTGAGTTTATTACTCGTCTCAACATAAATAATTTCCTTGTATCAACATATCAAAGATAGTCGCATATTTACATGACATGATACATATCATTCTTTTGTAGTTTCTTCATAAACATAAATCACTCAGTTTACTATATCAATATTTCATGTATCATCATTTTCATGAATTTTGTGTATATTTATTCTAGTAACAGTTCATAATCATGAATATACATAATTATCACGCAAGTTTCACATACATGTATTTTCCATGTCATTTTTCAATATATAAAATAAATATAATTTCTATGTATTTCAGGTATATAACGATAATAGTTCATTTCGAACTCATGCTATCTCATATCAGAACTTTGCCCGTTTAATCATTTAAAATATTGATGGATACAAAGGTAGTACACATGAAGTGTACGAATCTGAAATCCGTCAATTCATACTCGGGGTACTCATTAGAGCACATAATCAGAAAGCACTCTCTCAAGGCATATAACAAGAAGCTCATGTGAGCCATGTACCAGAAGCTTATCCGGGCTATAACAGGAAACTCATAAGATTTTAGAACAGAAAGCTCATGTGAGCTTAACGGGTAACTCCGAAAAGCTATTATCAGGAAGCTCCGGATAGCCATATATCTGAAAGTTCAAGCGAGCCATAACGGGTAGCTCATGAAGAGCCATATATCGGGACACTCATAAAGTGCTGTGGTATGTCTGCAATACATGCAGGATCAATACTGAACATATAATTGGACGCTCACAAAGAGCTGCGGTATGTCTACAATACCAATCGGGATGCTTGCAGGAACCATATAACGGGAAACTCGAGAGAGCTTATAGCAGGATGCTCTTGCAAGCTATGGCGTGTCCGCAACATATGCAGGACCACAACCAATACGGGAATCTTGTATCCATCGAATTTCATAATTCAAACAGGATTTAACATTTCTCAAGCTTTGTTGGATATGTAGTCAATTTCATACATATAAAAATTACACAATTTATATGTACAACATTCAATTCAATCATATAAATATACACACAATTTAGTTACACGAACTTACCTAGCTAAATTGCAAAAATACTAAGATTTAGTGGCATTTTGGTAATTTTCTATATTCCTAGATTTTCTAACCGATCTTGATCTAAATTAATAATTTCATTCAATTTATTAATTTAGACAATAAAACAACTCATTTCTTGCAATTTGTTTTTTGATATTTTTACAAAATTACCCATAAATTTTTACTTTTATTCAATTTAGTCCCTGAACTCAAAACATGCAAATTAATCATTTTTAATAAAATTCAAGCTAGCCAAATATTCATGGAATTCAATACAGCCCCTTTTTGCAATAAATTCACAACAAACACTTGTATTTTTACCATTTCAACAATTTAGTCCCTAATCGAGAAATTCATAAAAAAATCATTTAATAAAATACTTTTAATTAACAACTAATATCTAAAATTAATCATTTAACATCAAGAATAATATATATTCATCAATGGAAACATCCAAAATTTTTAACAAAATAAAAAACAAAGGTAAGGTTTAGTTGGACTTAATTGTAACAATCTCAAAAACATAAAAATTACAAAAAAATGGCAAGAATTAGACTCACATGCAGTAAAATTATGCAAAACCAGCTTAACAGCTCTTTCCCATGGCTGCTTGGCTGAAATTATGAAGAAGAATGGCCTAGAAAACTTTAGAATCCAATTTATTTAATTTTAATTTCATAAAATTTACACTTTGCCCTTTATTCACTTTATTTTTATTTATTTCTCTGCTTATGCCACCTCATGCCTTTAATTTAGGCTTAAATGCTCCTTAAGTCCTCCATTATTTATTTATCAAACTATTTAATCACTTATTTTCTATAATTTACAGATTTTGCACCTTTTTCAATTTAGTCCTTTTTAATTAATGAAATATTAATACGTTGAAATTTTCTAACGAAACTTTAATACCACCTTAATGACACTCTGTAAATATTTTTATAAATATTTACGGCTCAGTTTATAGAAACGAGGTCTCGTTACCTCATTTTCTAAAAACACTTCAATTAGGGTTTTATCATTCGAACCTAATAATTTATTATAAGACATAAATTATTAATTCAAAAATCTTTTTAAAACCATATTTGACTCGTAAATATTAAATAATAAAATTTATGAGCTTACTCGCCGAATTTGGTGGTCTCAAACCACTGTTTCCAACACCACTGAAAATCAGGCTATTACAAGTTATAACATATTACATGTTATGCAGTACTTTTCAACTTACAGCCATGGAATTTGTTCTGAATAAGATTGATAAACACTTGGACAATAACAAAAGCCTTAATTAGCATGTGAATAACCTGAAAAGGAAAGTAATAGAATTAAATGGTGTTGATACTAGCTTAAAAAAGTGTTAATTTTTAAAAACGTTTTTCTTATTAGTAATTTATATTCTAATTTTCTAATATAGAGTTCACAGGTAGGACTTTTCAGTCAATCATCCTCAAGAGTGTTAGTAAGTGGTTAAAGAACTTAGACTTTCTCAGCGCTGCAGCCTTAGCTTGTTTTGTCTAGTGCATTCACATTACCATTTTCCTAAAGGTTGATAGCCCTAAGCTTGGTTGAAAGGAGAAAGACATAAAGAATAGAATAGTTAGCCCTCAATTGAAGAACTTTGAAGGTGAACCATTGAACATGGCAGAAGTAGCTGTTGAAGATTTGAAAGATACCCTGTTGGTTTCTTAGACTCAAAATGTACAATTACAACCGTGTGAGCTCAACCATGTGAGCTTGGTCTTCAAGGAAATTACCCTGACGAGTAATCCTTGAAGTTAAGGTTGGTGAAGAATATGAGGTTATCATCACAAGCTTTGCAGGTACCTTAAAATTTTCACCTTGTGATTTAGATTAATTTTTTGCTTTATTTGTGTATAGCCATTTTGAAGACAGGGCATTCTTAAGGCTTGCAGGTTCAATACTGTAGCCTCCAAAATAGTTAGCGCGAGCTTATGCTCCCAGCTACAATCTTAAGGCTCGCAAGTTCAATACCCCAGCCTTCAAAATAGTTAGCGCGAGTCTACACTCCCAACTGTAATCTTAAGGCTCGCAGGTTCAATATCATAACCTCCAAAACAGTTAACGAGAGCCTACGCTCCCAGCTCTAATCTTAAGGCTCGCAAGTTCAATATCACAGCCTCCAAAATAGTTAACGCGAGCCTACGCTCCCAGCTTTAATGTAACACCCCGTACCCGAGACCGTTGCCGGAGTCGGACACGAGGGGTTCACAGACTTTAAACCCCTTATAAAAATAATTTTCCAGACACTGCCCAATCTGCATACTAGTCGCTTTAAAAATCATATCTTGAGTTTCACAACTCAAAAATCAGTTTTGTGATTTTTCCCTGAAACTAGACTCATATGCCCATCTACGTATTTTTTTTCTAGAATTTTTGGTCGGGCCAATTAGTACAGTTTATTAGTCAAAGTCTCCCATGTTACAGGGATCGACTACACTAACCCTTGCGCATTACGACTTGGATATCTCCCTGCACAGAGCTTCAATACTGATGCCGTTTGTTTCTATAGAAACTAGACTCAGAGAGAAATCTACACATATATGGTATGACTCCTAATTATCTCTGGTTAATTTATGGTAAATTTTCAAAGTCGAAACAGGAGATCCAGAAACCGTTCTGGCCCTGTTTCACGAGAACTTTAATATCTCTTAATATACTGTTCATATGATTGTTTCGTTACTTTCATATGAAAATAGATTCATCAAGGTTCGATTACATAATTTATTCACTATTTAATTCCAATCCTACTATTTTTAGTGATTTTCCAAATCTACTTCACTGCTGCTGCCAGCATCTGCCTTTAAGGTAGACTTTACCTACTTCATAGTTTCCATGATTCAACTAGCCCTTTCAGCATAAATAGCACAAATTATGATGGTGATTAACCATTCCATACCAAATGATTATAACATTATGCTCAAAGATATATAAGCCATTTTCGCATGGCTATATACATTAACCAAAATATTCCTCCGCCACTAGTCTATTTTATACATGCCATAAGATAATCCAAAACATAGCAGTACCAACAGTGGATAGTGATAGTGTGACTAGTTGCTGACGATCCCCGAGCCTGTAGCTTCGCAATGAGATCTATAAGACAGAGGAAACAGAGTAAACAGAGTAAGCATTACAATGCTTAGTAAGTTTTAAGCAGTGGCAATAGATAACAATCAAATTATAACATAGTTGTTCGTATTTTTATTTCACTCTTCCTTCGGGCATACCATCCCTTTTCCGAATACGCACATCTCATCATATACAATAGGCAGATAAACTTTCACATAAAAGTGAGCTCATGTGACATAGATATATCGTATGATTTCACATCACCCCTTTCACTGATCCGATGTCACATAATCACAAGAATAGTCTCATAGATTGCTCTCGTATGCATCACATAACTACCTTAT
This sequence comes from Gossypium hirsutum, assembly GCF_007990345.1. Taxonomy (NCBI): domain Eukaryota; kingdom Viridiplantae; phylum Streptophyta; class Magnoliopsida; order Malvales; family Malvaceae; genus Gossypium; species Gossypium hirsutum. The sequence continues at coordinate 14,296 of NW_024402920.1, forward strand.
GATTTAGTGCAAATCAAGCTCACATATAAACTTGGAGTACATACCTGTTTAACCTTTCGCATTGAATATATTTATAAGCAATTCTTATTACGAAATCTTACCCGGACATAATCTCCACACGAAGTTATAGGGTCTTACCCGGACAAAAATTCCCACACGTAGTCATCGGGTCTTTAGAGCTCAGATATAGTACGAGCACGAAGCTTACGGACATAAATCAGTGATAATATTCTCGCATAAAGCCTGCGGGGTTTTAACCCGGATATAGTACTGACACAAATGCCCTTCGGGACTTATCACATTTATGCACTTTCACATCCATCACGTTGGCCACTCGGCCCCGTCACATATATACACTTTCACATTCATCACATCGGCCATTAGGCCTTATCACATATATATACACTTTCACATTCATCACATCGGCCATTAGGCCTTATCATATATATACACTTTCACATTCATCACATCGGCCATTAGGCCCTATTCACATATATACACTTTCACATTCATCACATCGGCCATTAGGCCTTATCACATATATACACTTTCACATTCATCACATCGGCCATTAGGCCTTATCACATATATACACTTTCACATTCATCACATTGGCCATTAGGCCTTATTCACATATATACACTTTCACATTCATCACATCGGCCATTAGGCCTTATCACATATATACACTTTCACATTCATCACATCGGCCATTAGGCCTTATTCACATATATACACTTTCACATTCATCACATCGGCCATTAGGCCTTATCACAATTTAGAATTCACATATGAGTTTAATCAATAGCTTATAAGCAACTAAAACAAGTTTATCAAGGTTTACAACACAATCTCAAATTCAGCACAAGCTGTTTTTCCTGAGCAATAGTCACTAAATTATTTATAACTGGAGCTACAAAACTCCAAATCACTTTCCGTAAATTTTTCCTGAATATAGACTCGTATGTCTTCCATCCATAAAATTTCTAGAATTTTAGGTTTGGCCAATCAATACCAGATTTTTCTTAAAGTTTCCCCTGTTTCACTGCTTGACTAATCTGACCACTCTTTACTACGAATCAAATTTCTCATTATCAGAAATTCCTTTGCTTACACGGTTTCTTTTATAAGAAACTAGACTCATTAAGCTTTAATTTCATGTCTCATTCAGCCTCTAATTCAAATCCATGAATTTATGGTGATTTTCTAAATTCATGTTACTGCTGCTGTCCTGAGCAGGTTTATCACAATTTTACTCTTCTGACATATCCTTTCAGCACTTCATAATATCATATCCATTTGGCAACATATCATATCAATAACTTACCTATACTTCATAATAACCATTAGGCTATATGCATAAAGATTTACAATAGAGTTATGATTCTTTTAATATGTGCTTAACATATCATACTCAATCACATTATAGGCTTTAATACTTAAAACTTACCTCGAATACTTTGAATAGTTGTGGATAGACTACTCGATCACTTTTTCCTTTCCTTTATCAGATTTTGACCCTCTTGGCTCTTGAGCTTGATTCAACAAGTAGATTTTATTAAATAACTTATCAATTTAGCGATTCGATTTAATACATGTATACCATACAACTAAGTACAAAAGATGTTATTAACTAGATATTAAACATCAAACATATGCTCTACTCATGTACCAACGAACATGATACTAGCTCAATACCATGCATAATCGAATTTATTTAGCAGCACTTAGTTTTATATAAATACACATATCATCCCAACTCGACACAAGAGTCAAATTCATCACTCAAACATTCACACCAATCTATTTGAATATCTTGGCCGAAACCCTCAATTGGCTAACATAGCCTTAATATTTCAATATAAACATGTATACATCAAAGGCAATTTAAAACACTTAGCCCTTATACTCAATAATGAAACCAAACCGTATACCTAATTATTTAACACATCACCTCCAAATGCATGTATTAACTAACATATATCCAATCCACATGCCAAGTTACCATGAATAAATTAAACTTATATATATAGATAACCTTTCATACCCTTGTATCTAGTGTCATGAGAATAGCCGAATGTCCAAATTAACCAAGCTTAAAGATTTAACCTTCAACACTTTAATGATCCACAACCTATTCTTCAAGGCTTCAATTATAAAGTAATTAACATTTATACTCTTGTGCCGAATTAGCTAACACTTATAGTCCATAGCCGAACCTCTTGATGATTAAGCCTCCAATTATTCATTTCAATTACCCTTATATTTTTACTTATCAAAGCCGAAACCCATACATGACATTACTCATATCATTCAAACTCACCTTCTAAAAAAAATCATGAACAATGCCGAATCCTTAAGTGTTCAAACCCCTAATTTACTCAACACATTCTTCATCAAAACTTAAAGGAAATAATCAAATTCCTTCTTTAATAACCATAGCCGAATGCTCCACCCATCCATCAAAAATTCCAAGTTTTCAAATGGGCTAATATGGAGCTAGCTAAATGACTTAAACTAAGCTTAAAATTTCAAAACTAACAAAATTTTACTAACATTCTCAAGCTTCAAGTGACCGAATGCTACCCTCCTATCTTCCTCTCTACAATCGGCCAAGAAGAACAAGGTGATAGCCTCCCTCTTTCTTTTTTTTTTCTTTTAGTATCCTTAGTATTTCTTTTATTATTTCTTTTCTTTTACTTAAAATAATGACCACTTCATGGAAATTTACCACATAGTCTAATATATGCTCCATCATGGCCGGCCACTATGCATACAAAAGGAGTATTTGACATGCAAAGCCAATATTTTCACTACATGCTTAAATAGGTCCTTATAAATTAACCTATCGCATTTCAAAAGTGTCACACATAAGTCCTATTAACTAGGTTCACATGCAATCGACTAAATCGAAGTTTAAAACTTTCACACATTCATATTCACATATTCTAGACAATGATTATCACATCCAAATACTTCGGTGACTCGGCTTAGCGGTCCCGAAACCACTTCCCGACTAGGGTCACTTTAGGGGTGTCACAACTCTCCCCCCTTTAGGGATTTTCGTCCTCGAAAATTTCTACCGATGCATAGTTTAGGATAACGTCCTCTTATTGAATTATATTCATATAAACATTAGCTCATCGATAGCTATTGTAATTCATTATTGATTTTGCATCGATCTATAAAATCATTTTCTTATCTTAAAACAAATACATAAACATTTCTACAAGTATGCACAAATATCTCATTTTCTTGATTTCATAAGCAATAATCACTTAATTTAATTCATAAATGCATTTCAAACACACATGAAGCACATATTAACATGTATAATTCACATCATCAACCCACATATTTGTAACCCACATTTTCATTCATGTATAAGCTGTAACCCAACCGAAAGTACACATATACTCAACATTCGACTTAACTCATTTCCAAAAGAAAAGTCAACTTCCACGTACCTGAACATTTAGTTCATTTAGCACATTCAATCATAGTTAACGTTACCCGTATACAGTCGAATAGGCATAAAGCCTAATGTAATACACTAGCTTGAGATTTATTCTAGCGCATAACTCGTATATCCAAAATTATCAACATTCATCAAAAATTCTTTCAAACTTTCGAATGTCGAAACTTAATCAAAATAATTTCTTGAACAAGATTAACAAAATAGTGTCCATTCAGCAATAGCACATGTAACTCTTACAATGCCATATCCTAGATATGGTCTTACATATTCTCACATATCGAGTCAATGCCATGTCCCAGACATGGTCTTACACACTATCTCAAATCAATGCCTTCGTCCCAAACGAGGTCTTACATGAATTCCACTTCACACACTTAGTGCCCACTGACCGATCTCGCACTCATAGTGCTCGGTTAAAGGAAATTCGCACACACACAGTGCCTCTAATTATTCACATACATAGTGCTCTTATGCATTCGTTAATACACATTGATATGACTTAACCAAGTCTATAAACATCATGTATGTGCACTTTTAAACATATCATCTCATTTAAATTTTGAATTCGTATAGTAATGAATACTTAAACTTTGCTCAAATTACCGGCACGAAGCCTACTAGGCACGAAGGCCCGAATACATGTCACCAGCATGATTGCTCTTCGGAACCTAGCCCGGATATAACACCAGCACGAATGCTCTTCGGAACTTAGTCCGGATACCTCACTAGCACGAATGCTCTTCGGAATTTAGCCCGGATTTAGTAACTCGCACCAATGCCTTCGGGTCTTAGCCCGGATATAATCACTAGCTCAATTGCCTTCGAGACTTAGCCCGGATATCATTCAAATGCTCACGCACACATATATCAACAATCATGACACGTCCATATTTCACTTTCGTTACTAAGGCTCAAACACAAAGCATTTATTAAACCTTTCCAATTTCAGCTCAATAGCCACACACAAAGAGCATGATTTCAATTGGCTTTATAACATAGTAGGGTCATTACTCGAAGACTTACCCCTTTCCACTGTCCGAAATCGACTCGGTAAGGTCGCACCCTTAATATAAATAATTGATAGAGAATATATATATAGTGGGTTCGCACACATAGTGCTTAATAATCAACCACGCACACTTAGTGCCATGTACTTTAAACTCGCACACTTAGTGCCATGCATTTCAAGCCCGCACACTTAGTGCCAATCTCACAACCGTGAACACTTATTGCCCGCACACTTAGTGCCAATCTCACAACCGTGAACACTTATTGCCCGCACACTTAGTGCCAATCTCACAACCGTGACACTTATTGCTCGCACACTAGTGCCAATCTCACAACCGTGAACACTTATTGCTCGCACACTTAGTGCTGAAAACCAACCACTCTATACGCTTCACTGCCTTTTTACATTCGACAATTTCGTCTCTACATACATATACACATATAGCAATACACCTTAGTATATCATTTACATTACTCGAATACAAACAAAACACGCTTATCGACCATTCAACTTCCAGTTCCATAGCCACATACAAAAATCACATTTATAGTCATAACACTCTTTCAAAATTGCATCACTTATACCCTTATAATTCAATCCAAATCGAAATTCAAATACGAGTACATGATACGTACCTGATCAACTTAATAATTTAGGCTATCTAAGTGAAGTTATATGCAAATTCTCATAGTCAGAAGCTTGCTACAGCTCGATCGGAATCAAGATTCATTGCAATACAGCAAACACATTTTAATAGCCAAAAATCATCACACTATCATTTTATCACTTTATGGCATGTATAAATAGACTCATGCGTGCTACGTTAGTCCTAGAATCGACTAAACCGTAGCTCTGATACCAATAAAATTGTAACACCCGTACCCGAGACCGTTGCCGGAGTCGGACACGAGGGGTTCACAGACTTTAAACCCCTTATAAAAATAATTTTCCAGACACTGCCCAATCTGCGTACTAGTCGCTTTAAAAATCATATCTTGAGTTTCACAACTCAAAAATCAGTTTCGTGATTTTTCCCTGAAACTAGACTCATATTCCCATCTACGTATTTTTTTTCTAGAATTTTTGGTCGGGTCAATTAGTACAGTTTATTAGCCAAATTCTCCCATGTTACAGGGATCGACTACACTGACCCTTGCGCATTACGACTTGGATATCTCCCTGCACAGAGCTTCAATACTGATGCGTTTGTTTCTATAAAACTAGACTCAGAGAGGAATCTACACATATATGGTATGACTCCTAATTATCTCTGGTTAATTTATGGTAAATTTTCAAAGTCGAAACAGGAGATCCAGAAACCGTTCTGGCCCTGTTTCACGAGAACTTAATATCTCTTAATATACTGTTCATATGATTGTTTCGTTACTTTCATATGAAAATAGATTATCAAGGTTCGATTACATAATTTATTCACTATTTAATTCCAATCCTACTATTTTTAGTGATTTTCCAAATCTACTTCACTGCTGCTGCCAGCATCTGCCTTTAAGGTAGACTTTACCTACTTCATAGTTTCCATGATTCAACTACCCTTTCAGCATAAATAGCACAAATTATGATGGTGATTAACCATTCCATACCAAATGATTATAACATTATGCTCAAACATATATAAGCCATTTTCGCATGGCTATATACATTAACCAAATATTCCTCCGCCACTAGTCTATTTTATACATGCCATAAGATAATCCAAAACATAGCAGTACCAACAGTGGATAGTGATAGTGTGACTAGTTGCTGACGATCCCCGAGCCTGTAGCTTCGTAATGAGATCTATAAGACAGAGGAAAAAGTAAACAGAGTAAGCATTACAATGCTTAGTAAGTTTTAAGCAGTGGCAATAGATAACAATCAAATTATAACATAGTTGTTCGTATTTTTATTTCACTCTTCCTTCGGGCATACCATCCCTTTTCCGAATACGCACATCTCATCATATACAATAGGCAGATAAACTTTCACATAAAAGTGAGCTCATGTGACATAGATATATCGTATGATTTCACATCACCCCTCACACTGATCCGATGTCACATAATCACAAGAATAGTCTCATAGATTGCTCGCGTATGCATCACATAACTACCTTATGATTTAGTGCAAATCAAGCTCACATATAAACTTGGAGTACATACCTGTTTAACCTTTCGCATTGAATATATTTATAAGCAATTCTTATTACGAAATCTTACCCGGACATAATCTCCACACGAAGTTATCGGGTCTTACCCGGACAAAAATTCCCACACGTAGTCATCGGGTCTTTAGAGCTCAGATATAGTACGAGCACGAAGCTTACGGACATAAATCAGTGATAATATTCTCGCATAAAGCCTGCGAGGTTTTAACCCGGATATAGTACTGACACAAATGCCCTTCGGGACTTATCACATTTATGCACTTTCACATCCATCACGTTGGCCACTCGGCCCCGTCACATATATACACTTTCACATTCATCACATCGGCCATTAGGCCTTATCACATATATACACTTTCACATTCATCACATCGCCATTAGGCCTTTCAATATATACACTTTCACATTCATCACATCGGCCATTAGGCCCTATTCACATATATACACTTTCACATTCATCACATCGGCCATTAGGCCCTATTCACATATATACACTTTCACATTCATCACATCGGCCATTAGGCCTTATCACATATATACACTTTCACATTCATCACATCGGCCATTAGGCCTTATCACAATTTAGAATTCACATATGGGTTTAATCAATAGCTTATAAGCAACTAAAACAAGTTTATCAAGGTTTACAACACAATCTCAAATTCAGCACAAGCTGTTTTTCCTGAGCAATAGTCACTAAATTATTTATAACTGGAGCTACAAAACTCCAAATCACTTTCCGTAAATTTTTCCTGAATATAGACTCGTATGTCTTCCATCCATAAAATTTCCAGAATTTTAGGTTTGGCCAATCAATACCAGATTTTTCTTAAAGTTTCCCCTGTTTCACTGCTTGACTAATCTGACCACTCTTTACTACGAATCAAATTTCTCATTATCAGAAATTCCTTTGCTTACACGGTTTCTTTTATAAGAAACTAGACTCATTAAGCTTTAATTTCATGTCTCATTCAGCCTCTAATTCAAATCCATGAATTTATGGTGATTTTCTAAATTCATGTTACTGCTGCTGTCCTGAGCAGGTTTATCACAATTTTACTCTTCTGACATATCCTTTCAGCACTTCATAATATCATATCCATTTGGCAACATATCATATCAATAACTTACCTATACTTCATAATAACCATTAGGCTATATGCATAAAGATTTACAATAGAGTTATGATTCTTTTAATATGTGCTTAACATATCATACTCAATCACATTATAGGCTTTAATACTTAAAACTTACCTCGAATACTTTGAATAGTTGTGGATAGACTACTCGATCACTTTTTCCTTTCCTTTATCAGATTTTGACCCTCTTGGCTCTTGAGCTTGATTCAACAAGTAGATTTTATTAAATAACTTATCAATTTAGCGATTCGATTTAATACATGTATACCATACAACTAAGTACAAAAGATGTTATTAACTAGATATTAAACATCAAACATATGCTCTACTCATGTACCAACGAACATGATACTAGCTCAATACCATGCATAATCGAATTTATTTAGCAGCACTTAGTTTTATATAAATACACATATCATCCCAACTCGACACAAGAGTCAAATTCATCACTCAAACATTCACACCAATCTATTTGAATATCTTGGCCGAAACCCTCAATTGGCTAACATAGCCTTAATATTTCAATATAAACATGTATACATCAAGGCAATTTAAAACACTTAGCCCTTATACTCAATAATGAAACCAAACCGTATACCTAATTATTTAACACATCACCTCCAAATGCATGTATTAACTAACATATATCCAATCCACATGCCAAGTTACCATGAATAAATTAAACTTATATATATAGATAACCTTTCATACCCTTGTATCTAGTGTCATGAGAATAGCCGAATGTCCAAATTAACCAAGCTTAAAGATTTAACCTTCAACACTTTAATGATCCACAACCTATTCTTCAAGGCTTCAATTATAAAGTAATTAACATTTATACTCTTGTGCCGAATTAGCTAACACTTATAGTCCATAGCCGAACCTCTTGATGATTAAGCCTCCAATTATTCATTTCAATTACCCTTATATTTTTACTTATCAAAGCCGAAACCCATACATGACAATACTCATATCATTCAAACTCACCTTCTAAAAAAAAGTCATGAACAATGCCGAATCCTTAAGTGTTCAAACCCCTAATTTACTCAACACATTCTTCATCAAAACTTAAAGGAAATAATCAAATTCCTTCTTTAATAACCATAGCCGAATGCTCCATCCATCCATCAAAAATTCCATGTTTTCAAATGGGCTAATATGGAGCTAGCTAAATGACTTAAACTAAGCTTAAAATTTCAAAACTAACAAAATTTTACTAACCTTCTCAAGCTTCAAGTGACCGAATGCTACCCTCCTATCTTCCTCTCTACAATCGGCCAAGAAGAACAAGGTGATAGCCTCCCTCTTTCTTTTTTTTTCTTTTAGTATCCTTAGTATTTCTTTTATTATTTCTTTTCTTTTACTTAAAATAATGACCACTTCATGGAAATTTACCACATAGTCTAATAAATGCTCCATCATGGCCGGCCACTATGCATACAAAAGGAGTATTTGACATGCAAAGCCAATATTTTCACTACATGCTTAAATAGGTCCTTATAAATTAACCTATCGCATTTCAAAAGTGTCACACATAAGTCCTATTAACTAGGTTCACATGCAATCGACTAAATCGAAGTTTAAAACTTTCACACATTCATATTCACATATTCTAGACAATAATTATCACATCCAAATACTTCGGTGACTCGGCTTAGCGGTCCCGAAACCACTTCCCGACTAGGGTCACTTTAGGGGTGTCACATCATGGCCATATACAAAATAATCATCCATCATTATGGCTTTTACAATTAGCCAAATCAAGATGACACATATCACAAAGCAACCAAGTCCCCTATACATGTCATACTCAAAATACTTAAACCATGTATACCCAAAGGATTTAATTGATAGTGTGCTCTAAGCTCCAACGTCCTTTGATCCTCGAGTTAGCTTGGCGACACTATAAAAAATGGAAAGGGAAGGGGGTAAGCTTTTAAGCTTAGTAAGTCCATAAGCAAAGAATATGCAATCTAAACAAACATTTATCATACATTTAACATAATGAACATAAATTTGTATTTCATCGAAACACTTAAACTTACTCTTCATATAAACATCCTTACCATAAGTTCATCATATACCAAGCATTTCACCTAAGTTCGGTGTACAGACCTGTACAAACTCGCAACATAATCACTTACTTTCTCGTCTTTGATATATTCATTGGGTTACACTTTGGATTACCCGTTATATCACATACTCAACTTACCTTTAACCTTCCCGTTGAATATTCCCATTGAATTTTTCTTTCACTGAATTTCTCGTTGAACACTTGGAATACTAACGGATACATGGAAAGCTTGCACGTCGTGCCTCATATGTAGCCAAAGCTACCTCATATCTCATAACACATAAAGACTCATTATTGAGCTACTCACGGGTCTACTCACACAAGTTTTCTGTCAAGGACGTAGCTACACGGACTGCTCATACAAGCTTTCAGGTATCCGTAACATATGCCGGATTACCCAGCCACTGGTAGGACGTATAAGACCAACACCCGGAACCACATAAACATATATCACATCTCATGAGCTCATAAATTGCATAGTTCCTAGTGACATGTCACTTGTATCCTAAACTATTCCTAAGGTTCAAACGGGATTTTTTGATATCACATCTTTGTCGAGCTTGCTTGTAATGTTGATCTCAATGTCCATAGTACTAATTACTTACTTAAGGAATAATCAAGGCATAATATCCTAATAGCAATAAAGCATTTAAATTCACATAATATTTAAGCATTGAAAATATGATATATCATCACATTATTTACATATGAACTTTTCGTACATGCAATATCAAAGCATTTAAATTATGGTACATATTGCATTATTAGCATATGAACTTACCTCGATACAAAATGATGAAAACGAGCCTAATCTTCGTAAACCTTGCTTTTCCCCCGATCAAGACCTGAATCACGTTTTTCTTGATCTATAATGCAAAATTTAACTTGTTTAATACACACATTGTTCGAATCAACTCATAACTCATACTTTGGTAAAATTACCTTTTTACCTTTAACTTTTCACTTATTTAAAAATTGGTGCCTAGGCTCGTGCAATGAAATGCATGCATTTTCTTTGTTACCCAAGCCTAGCCGATTCATATTCCTAGTCATAGCAGCCCACATTTTTCTTTATTTCACATATTTACTACCCATTTTACAACTTTTACAAATAGGTTCTTTTTAGGTGTTTTCATGCAAAACCACTTTGTAAAAGATGTTTATCACACATCAAACTTTCATATTCTTCCATTAAACATCAAAATACATGCATGTCATTTATGGGTGCATTTTTTAACATAAATCCTACTTCAAAATAAGGGTAGAAATGGATGGATCATGCTTCAAGGATCTAAAAAATGTAAAGAACATTAAAAACGTGGCTTGGATGTACTTACAATCAAGCTTGAAAAGTTGAAAAACCCTAGCTATGGAGAGCATGAAAATTTCAGCATTTAGGGAAGAAGATGCACATGAATTTTGCTTCTTTTTCCCTTTTTATTCTTTTAATTACTAAATGACTAAAATGCCCTTAAGGCTTTTTTTTCAAATTTTTACCATCCAAGCCTATTTTTGTCCAAAATTGTAGAAATTGGTCAAATTGCAATTTAAGACCTTATAATTAATAATCCATAGCAATTTCATGCTAAAAGCTTCTAGAACTCACATTTTGCAACTCATTTAATTTAGTCCCTACAGTCAAATTGGATATTTTTCACACAAAATTTCTTCATGAACTTTTCACACAAGCATGAAATCATATCATAGACCTTATAATAGTAATAAAATAATTATTTCTACTTCGAATTTGTGGTCTCAAAACCACTATTTTGACTAGACCCTAATTCGGATGTTACATTCATGAGTACTAATTTTGCTCACAACAATACCACTATGAGCAATAATCTCACAAACAAAATGATACCAAATATTAATGTGCTTTGTTCTCTCATGAAACATTTGATCTTTTGTAAGGAAGATGACACTTTTACTGTTACAAAATACTGTACTGATTTGAAGGTTTTCATTGAGTTCACTAAAGGGTCCCTTCAACCAACTGGCTTCTTTACAAGCCTTAATAATTGCCATATACTGAGCTTCAGTGGTAGACAAAGCGATTGTAGTTTACAAAGTGGCTTTCCAAATGATTACACAACCTTTAATTGTAAAGACATAACTTGTGAGAGATCTTTTTCCATCAAGGTCTCTAGAAAAATCAGTATCAACATACCTAGTGACTCCATCTCTAGTTCTTCCAAACTGTAAGTAAATATTAGTAGTACCTCCTAAGTATCTTAAAATCCACTGAATTATTTTCCAGTGTTCTTTACCGGGATTCACCATGTATCTACTAACTGCACTGACTGCATATGATAAATCTGGACATGAGCAAACCATAACATACATGAGAGATCCCATCACACTATAATATGGAACATGTAACATGTACTAAATCTCATCATCTGATTGTGGAGACAAAGCTAATGAAAGTCTGGAATGGCCTGCTGAAGAAGTACTAACAGGCTTGGCACTCTGCATATTAATCCTGCAAAGAACTTTCTCAATGTACCCCTTCTGACTTAGGTACAATTTACTTGTTTTTCTATATCTGAGAATCTCTGTACCAAGTATTCTCTTTGTTGGTCCCAAATCTTTCATCTCAAATTCTTCACTAAGTTGGGCTTTGACCTTTCTTATCTCTCCTTTATCTTTCACTGCTATCAACATGTCATCAACATAAATGAGTATATACACAAAAAAACCATCACTATTTTTCTTAAAGTAAACACAACTGTCAAAGCGACTTCTTTTGAAATCATGAGAAGTCATAAAGGAATCAAACCTGTTGTACCATTGTCTTGGTGACTACTTCAAACTATAAAGGGACTTTTTCAGCAAGCAGACACACTCGTCTTTTTTTGAGACTATAAAGCCCTCTGGTTGTTACATGTAAATATCCTCCTCAAGTTCTCTATACAAAAATGAAGGTTTTACATCTAGCAGCTCAAGCTCCAAATCATGCATGGCCACAATACCAAGCAAAGTTTGAATCAAATTATGCTTCACAATTAGGGAGAACACATCTGTGAAGTCCACTCCTGCAATTTGATTGTAACCCTTTGCAACAAGCCTTGCTTTATATATGGGTTCTTCAACTTCTGGAGTCCCTTCTTTCTTTTTAAACATCCATTTACAATGAACAACCATTTTGCCTATAAAAAGTTTTACAAGATCCCATGTTCTATTTTGTGGAGTGGTTCCATCTCTTCTTGCATAGCAAACATCCAATTTTCTGAGTCTTCACAACTAACTACCTCAGAATAATTAGATGTCTCTTAGTTTGCATCTATATCTTCAGCCACATTTAAAGCATAAACAACTAGATTAGCCTCGGCATACTTCTTTAGAGGTCTAATCTCTCTTCTAGTTCTATTTTTGCAAATAGAGTATTGTGGTGAAGAAGCAATTATATTCTAACTTTCTGTATTGGCTTGAGGAGTTGACTGTGTTGTAGATTCTGGATTAATCTGATGCTTCACCTACTTTTGTTGTTCTTTATTGGAAGAGACTTTAAAAAGATAAGTTAGGTAGCATAATAGTTTCATCAAAAACATCTCTGCCAATTACAACTTTTCTATTTTCAGGACACCATAACTTATATCCTTTTATACCAACTTTATAACAAAGAAAAACACATTTAATGGATCTCAGTTCGAATTTTCCATTATCAACATGAGTATACGCAGGACACCTAAAGATATTTAAATTAGAATAATCAACTGGATTACTAAACCATACTTCTTGTGGAGTCTTTTTCTCAATGGCAAGGGATAGAGATCAGTTGATCAAAAAGCATGTAGTAGAGGTTGTTTTAGCCCAAAAAAACTTTGCTAAGTTGGCATTCAACAACATACATCGAACATCGAACCTTTTCCATGATCATTCTATTCATTCATTCTACAATGTTGTTTTGTTGTGGAGTATGACAAACTGTCAAGTGTCTCACGATCCCTTTTGACTCGCACAGTTCATTAAATTCATCAGAACAGAACTCTAAGCCATCGTTTGTATGGAAGTGTTCTATTTGTTTTCCTATTTGTTTTTCAATCATAGTTTTCCAAGACTTAAATGCAGAAAACACATCATTTTTCTACTTCAGGAAAAATGCCCAAACTTTTCTTGAAAAATCATCAATAAGTGTTAGCATATAATTTGCTCCACCTCTAAAAGGCACTCTAGACGGCCCCCACAGATCAAAATGAATATACTCTAACGCTCTCTTCGTGTTATGGATTCCTCTAGTGAATCGTACTCTCTTTTGCTTCCCAAAAATGTAGTGCTCATAAAACTTCAGTTTGCAAATTCCCGACCAATTAAGAAGTCTTCTTTTGCTCAATTCTACCATGCCATTCTCACTCATATTCCCTAGGTACATATGCCAAAGTCTAGCAACATCATCATCTGATAAGGAAGATGAAGCGATAACTGCATCACCAAAAACCATAGAACCCTGCAAAACATATAACTTGACAGTTTTTTTGCCCTTTCATCACAATGAGGGAACCTTGGGAAATTTTTAGTACCCCACTTTTAGTTGTGTATTTGTACCCTTTTGAATCAAAATTACTCAACGAAATCAAATTTCTCTTCAATTCTGGAACATTTCACACGTCACTAAGTGTTCTGACAACTCTGTCAAACATCTTAACTTTAATCGTTCCAACACCTGCTATTTTACATGAAACATTATTTTCCATCAACACAACACCTTCAGAAACTATTTCAGAAGTTGTAAATCAATCTCGATTGGGACTCATGTGGAAGGTTTCAGCCCGAACCAATGATTCACTCCTCGCTCACTTTAGAATTGTTGACAGAAGCAACTAGAAGTTCACCGTTATTATAGTCTTTTACAATATCAGCTCACCGAATTTTTCTAGTTGTTTGCTCTAATGGTTCACAACCTTACTATTGATCTTTTTTTGCTACTTAAAACACTCAGGTTTAATACGCCCCTTCTTCATACAAAATTTACAAGTTTTACCTTTATTTTAAGACTTCGATCTTCCCTTAGATTTACCGTGAAGATTCCATTCTTGTGTTCTTCCATGATTATCATCAATATTTTGATTTTGTTTCCCACGAACAATGTCACCCTCTCCCTAATTGGGTTTAACTAGAAGATGTTTCATCTTATCATACAAGGTCAAAGAATCATAAATCTCATCAACTATGAGACACTCGCAGCTATACAAAATTGTGCCTCTAAAGGTTGAATAAGATGGGGGTAATGAACAAAGCATAATCAACCCTAGATATTTCTTATCATACTAAAGCTCCATGGCCTCCAAGTTTGAGAGAATTTATTTAAACACTGTTAGGTGTTCGTGCACAGATGCACCTTCCTCTAAATGATGAGCATAGAAACGCTACTTCATATGCAGCTTGTTGGTTAGAGTTTTTGACATACATATTTGTTTCATCCTCTTCCATAATGTAGTGGCTGTCTTCACCTTATCACATCCTATAAAATTTCGTCAGACAAATGTAGATGTAACTGTGTTAACGTCTTTCGTTCTTTGCACCTCTTCTCTTCCTCCGTTAGTGTCGATGGTATCTTATCTATCCCTAGCAGGGTATCCTCTAAGTCTATCAGTGCAAGAACTACTAGCATCCTTCTTTGCCACAACTCAAATCTAGTGTTGCGATCCAACAACGAAATTTCATACTTCAAAGGCACCATTACCATGATTGATATAAACAACCCAGAAGGCTCTGATACTAATTTTTGAAAAATAGAACGTCGATAATGATAATGTATCACAAAGAAAAAGAGAAAAAATAAAGAACACATGGATTTTTACATTGAAACCCTTTCGAGAAAAAACCACTGGCAAAAGAGAAGATAATTCACTATGTCGATTTTGAAAGATTACAAGAGGAGTAGGCTATGTCTATTTATAGACTTATAAAACCATATTTTAATAGAAGGACTGTAGTAAGGTTGAAACACATTATTCTAATCAATATCAAATAAGTGAAGTGTAATAAGGTTGAAAAACCTTATTCTAAAATAAAATAAAAGAAGTATAGTTCTATATGGATTTTAATTTTATTTTATTTTACCACTATATCAATTCTAACAATTTATAATTTTCAAATCATTAATTAATTTAATTAAGAACCAAAATTAAAAAAATATTATAATATTACTATATAAAAAAATAACTCGTGCATCTCACGAAAATCTAAATTAGTATATATATATACTAATTTTAATAAGGTTTTAGAGCAAATAAGAAAAAACAGGTTTAGGTGGATTAATTATAATTGTGACAAATAACAACTCTCATTATTTAATATTTCATCAATTATAATTGTAAAGTATTAATTAGGACCTATAATCAGTTTCTATGATATTATAAATTCTTAATGCCATAAATAGTTTTTTTAATGACTCCATTTTTTTTGTATTATGGATTATATTTTTGATCAATATTTATTTGATGTTTTAATACATTTTTTAAATAATCCATAATGAGATTATTTTTTAATATTATGGATTAAATGGAAGTATGTGGTGGCAATAAAATTTTGTCACTAGAGTTTTTCAAGTCATTTGTGATTTTGGAGAAAAACCCTAAAAATTAGGATTGTCACACCCAAGTTTCCTTTAAACCCGAAAATTAAGAGCATTTAGGGGTTAAATTGAAATAGACCGTAATTTGATGATCTCTACTGAAAGATTAGGAAAAGATAGTAACTGAATTTAGATAGGGCTGAGAACAAGTCTGGTTCGGTTGGATTAAAACCAGCCAGTCCATTTGTGGGAGACAAAATGATTGTCAATGGATGTAACAGTCTGATTTTCGGTCTAGTCGAAACAGTGGTTTCGGGGCCACAAAATTGACAAGGAAAAATTTAATATTCTTATATTTTTATAATCTACAGTTTTACGGAATGATTTTGTGAAAATTTTGTTTGAAAATTTTGACGTTTGGGCACTCAATCTAGTCAAAAGGACTAAATCATAAAAAGTGTAAAACTTAATTTCTAGAAGCTAAAGGTGTCTAATTGCTATGAAATTTTAAATTGGGGGTCCTTAAAAGGTAATTAGACCATTGGATAATTTGTTGGACAAAAATGAACATGAAATAGATGAAATAGAATATTTTTAAGTTAGGGGCATTTTGGTTATTTAGTTATTAAATGATTTAATAAACAAAATAAAAACCCAAAAATTTTTCCATCTTCCTCCTTTGCCAAAATTTCAAGGGTCATCATAGCTAGGGTTTCTTCAACTCTTGAGCTCAATAGTAAGTGCATCCTAGCTCTGTTTTTAATGTTCTTTACATTTTTGAAACCCTGGTAACCCAATTTACCTATTTCTAGCTATATTTTGAAGTGGGGTTCATGTTTCAAATTTGAACCATGTATGACATGCATGTTTTGATGTTTAATGGAAGAATATGAATGTTTGATGTGTGTTTAACAACTTTTACTAAGTGATTTCTAATGAAAATGGCTAAAAATGAATTATTTGTAAAGTTTGTAAATGAGTAGTAAGATGTATGATTTGATGAGAAATGTGGGCTGATATGAGCATGGTATAGCTTCATCTAGGCTTTGGTAACAAAGAAAATGAACACAATTCATTTTATGAGACTAAAGACTAAGTTATAAATATGTGAAAAGTTAGGGGTAAAAGGGTAATTTTACCAGGGTATGAGTTATGGACTGAATTGAATAATGTGTGTATTAAATAAGTTAAATTTGGTATTATAGAGCAAGAAAAATGAGGAACAGACCTTGATTGGGGGAAAAACAATATGTACGACGATTAGATCCATTTTTACTATTTTTGTATCGAGGTAAGTCCATGTGTAAATAATGTGATATTGTATCATGTTTTAATGCTTTATTAATTTATGAATTTGTATGTTTAATTATTATAATGAGTGTATGAATGACATTATTGTCAATGAGAATGACATTGTGAACGAGTTCGACGAAGATGTGACATCGAGAAAATCTCGTTTGAACATTAAGAATAGATTAGGATACGAGTGACATGTCACTATGAACTATATGATTTGAGCTTATTAGATATGTGATGTGTGTTTATATGAATCCGAGTGCTGGTCTTGTACCTTCTACCAGTAGCTAGGTAGTTTGGCATGTGTTGCGGGTACCTGTCAGCTTGTGTGAGTATCCCGTGTAGTTATGTCCTGTTGTTAGCTTGTGTGAGTAGCCCGTGATTAGCTCAGGAGCGAGCAATATGTGATATATGATATGAAGTAGCATGTGGCTACATATGGGGCACTATGTGCAAGCTCTCCGTGTATTCGATAGTATTTCGAGTGTTCAACGGGTAAACAAAAGTGTAAACCAAATGGGTAAATCAGTGGGTTATTTGACAAGTAAGTCAATGATGAGGAAAATATGAGAATGTGCTACGAGTTGGTACGGGTATGTACGTAAAACTCATGATTAATGAACTCGATATGTGATGAACATGTGGTAAGAATGCTTATGAGAAGGTTATGCTTGTGAGACTTTGATGAAAACAATGAAATTTTACGTTATGTTATTTGTTGATCAATGTTACTTATTATTTGCATGTGAACTTACTAAGCTCTATAGCTTACCCCCTCTCCTTTCCATTTCTTATAGTTCTGCCAAGCTAGTTCAAGGATCAGAAGTTCGTTGGAGACTCGATCACACTATCAAATTGATTATTTAGGTATACTTGGTTTCAATATTTTCAGTATGGCATGTATAGAAGACTTGGTCATTTTGTTATGTGTCATATTGATTAGCTAAATTTGTTGGCTTACTATGGTTAAATGATTATTTTGTATATGGCCATAAGATGTGGCTTATATTGGTTATTGGGTTGTAAACCTAATTATTCATGCATGCATGTGCCAATGTCATAGTAATGTGTTTTGTGGTTGCTTAATGACATGAGATGACCATGGTATAAATATGTGAAATGGAGTAAGTTATTAATATTGATTGAATATGAAATTGGTGTGGAATGTCTTACTAAAGCATGTTAATTTTAATATGTGATATGGACATTATGGACATGAATTAGCCATGATTACAAATGCTTGAGTAACCAAATGTGCCACGTTGCATGCCATGGAAAATGTCTAAGTATGTGAGTGATGAAGGGTGGAAAATGGCTTGGAAAATAGCCTCAAAATTGCCCAGTAGTAAACACACGGGCTGAAACACGGGTGTGAGTCTTAGCCGTGTGAGGGACATGGCTTGAAGACATAGGCATGTGCTATGGCAGTGTGAAATCTACACCATTTTATGAAAAATTATGAAATTTTAATCGACCACATGGTCTAGCCACACGGGCGTGTGACACGATTGTGTAATTACATTTTTGTGCTGACATCATAAATAGAGAGTTACACAGCCTGAGGACACGGGCATATCGAGGGCACACAGGCGTGCCTCCTACATCCACACTGCCGTGTAGAGCTCTTAAGCATGAAAATTTTTTAAGTTTACTTAAAATTTTCTAAAGTTCTCGGTTTAGTCCTGGACCACTTCCGATGCATGTTTTAGGCCTTGTAGACCCACAATAGGGATGATATGCATGTGTATGAACAATTTAAAATTGGATGAAATTTTATTGCTCGGTTTTTATAAATGTTTATGTTTAAGTCCGGTAATGCCTCGTATCCTGCCCTGGCGTCAGACACAGGTAAGAGGTGTTTCAATGGATACTTTTACATGGTTGAAAATCGTGTAGGACAGGTTATAAATAGCTAAGAAATGACTTCCTGGAGATACTTTTTCTCCAATCTATTCCATTTTCTTCTTCATCTCATTCCTTGGTTGCTCCAAAGAAGAGATAGTTATGGAAGCTCTGCATGGGGCAATGATCATGAGGCTCAAGTAGGATAAATAGAAAACCTATTAAGCTGGTAAGGTCTAAATCATTCAGTTTACGTAAGATTGAGGAACCAAAGTTAAGGGTTTCCAGAACCATTTTAGGGGTTCTGCATGTTTCTGGGAAACTAAGGTTTAGGTTAAAAATATTGAGTTTAACCTATGATTTGATTGACATGCTTAGCTACTAGGAGAATAGATGCTCTAACCTTCGGACAAGATAAGCTAAGAAGGTATCAGGTGAGTTTCTATCCTTTATCCTTGGAATGTTAAGTAAGTTAGGAGTATCTGTCAGCATAATATGAATCTCATGTAATGTTTGTTCATTTATGGTGTAATATAAAAGGGGACTATTAAAGGGTCTAGAAAAAGTTAGGATTGGGGAACAATGGGTGATTCTGTTAGATACTGCCATATGTTGTTGTTGTGTGCACCCGTGATGTGCAAAGCTCTGGGCCTTATGGAGGGGAAACTAAAGTGTTCGAGCATCAAAGTTAGGAATGGTGAATGGAGGAATGGATGGAATGCAACAAAAAGAGTGAATAAGAAAAATCATGGCTAGGCCATGGGTTCGATTGGAAGCTATATGCATAAAACGAGTAAAATCGTAGGTGAAAAATATTTTAGCATCATTATGGTTAGATGATAAACATGAGTAAGACCATAGCTGAAAGACGCTATGATATCATATGAAAGCACGCCAGAATGGTAAATAGGATTAAGACCATAGCTGAAAGACGTTATAACATCAAGTGAAAGTCCACTGAGACAATAAACACGGGGTAGTTCACTAGGATAGTAAGAACGGGGTTATATTGTGTAAGACCATAGCTGAAAGACATTACAGAATCATATGAAAGTCTGTCGGGACAATAAACACATGGTAGTCCACTGAGATAGTAAAAACAGGGTTATATTGTGTAAGAATACAATTGAAAGAAGCTACGACATCATATAAAAGTCTTACGGACAAGAAACATAGGTAGTCTATCGAGACAATAAACACGAGTGAAAAGGAGCAAGAACCTAGATAGGAAAGGACAACCAACAGAGTTTATCGGGACATTGATCATTGAGTGGAACACTAGATGATAATTAAGGAAATTCATGCATAAAAAAAATAAAAGTATGACGAACGAGCTTAAGAATCGCTGAACAGCAAGGGTAGTAGAAAAGGAATAGTCCGCCTGAACAATAACTATAAAAGCAGTAGTCAATAAAGTAACCAGTAAGAATCAATTATGGAAATGATAAGCCAATGGGCACAGTTACATCATGTGAAATAGTTAACAAGGATACGGATAAGTATCTACTATCAAAATCCTAAGAGTTAGAACCCTACATGCTAATGGGTGATTGGAAGTATGTTGGTTAATCCATAAAGAAACAAAGGGTTAATTAGAACCCGTTGACTAAGAAATATGTATCAGGTGACAGATATGCTTGTCAAGACTATTCCTCTTCAAAGGGAAACTATTGGGGAAGTATCAGTCAAAGTCTAGTTCCGTAGGTAAACAGCATAAGGAGAAATCAAAAACACAAGTAATCGCTCTGATGATAGTCTGTGGTACTGAGGCCAAAACGGCACACAAACAGACAGTCACACTTCAAGCTGTATTTTGAACAAGGTATATAAGGAATAATTCGCCGCTATTCATCCAACACACTTCCAAGCATGTTTTTGAACAAGGTTTACAAGAAGTAATTCAAATGCTTCATCCCAAGCAGGACTTAATTAGCAAAGTACGAGCTTATGTATCTTTTAGTCTTCGATAAAAGAGTCTCCATAGACTAAATAGCTTTGGAATAATTGCCAAAGGGAGGTACCTAAATGCCATCAAAAGGGTAGACCACTTATAAGAGAATGAGAAAGACAGAATACAAGTGAAGGAAAAATATAATCCATAGAACTGGTGAGATAGTCGAGTAACCACCAGATTGACCGAAAGTTGTTAGGAATCAATATGAAACAAAGTTACAAGAAGCTAGTCGTGAAAGAAAAGTGGTAATCCAGTAGAGTTAGTCAAATGGATGTAAGACATTCAGTAGTGATCACCCGACAATCACTCCTCTATCAAAAGATGGGAGGCAATAAACAGGAAGTAATCGTTTAATTCCCTACAATTAAAACCCCTTAAATAAATAAATTAAGGAGTAATCATTAGTTTATGTCATGCACATAGGAAGAGGATACCATTAGAGGCTTTGCACAGAGGTCGAATATAATGTAATCAAATGATTCCCTTAAAGTTTGAAAGTTAATATAGTAAGTTATAATTTCATTCAGGCTCCAATTGTAAGAATATTTAGTGATGATTAATGATGTTTTTCTTAAAATAGTTAAGTTGGAAATTTGTGGTCAGGACTAGTTGAGTTCAATTGTAACACTTCGTACTCAGATTTAGCGATTAGGTCGGGTATGAGTGTTAAAAGTATATTTGACATTCACCTAAAAGACCCAA
Organism: Gossypium hirsutum; assembly: GCF_007990345.1. Lineage (NCBI taxonomy): Eukaryota > Viridiplantae > Streptophyta > Magnoliopsida > Malvales > Malvaceae > Gossypium > Gossypium hirsutum. The sequence continues at coordinate 36,474 of NW_024402920.1, forward strand.
ATTATGCTTTTGGGCAATAATTGTAATTATAATTTTTATTATTTTCTAGGATGGAATCATGGAAACTTTGGTGGTCAAGGTTATTTAATTTTATGCTTTTCTATGATAGCATATCCTCAAAGTATTTCATGTATATGTATTATAGCAAGCCATATAGTTTAGGAAAATAATGCCACATGTACTTGTCATGACATTTTTAATCATTCATGATTGAAATCAACATAAAAAACCTTCCATGTTTAAAAAAAAATTGAGTTGTAGAAATCCCTAAACAAGGCCTAAGGCCTCCATCAATGCCTCTTTAATGATGAAATTTTTAGCCCCAAGTATGTATTTTCATGTATTTCGCTGAAGAGATTTCCAAAAAAAGAAGAATAATTTTAATCATATGATAATTTGCCACGTGAGATAATCATCATATAAACAAGACTTTTCTTTTATAAAAGACAACTAATCAACATGTTATCATGAATTGTCCCAGATGACTCAATCTGTGATATTACTAGTGCTGATTGATGTTATATACTCAATATCATTCTAGTAAACCAAAAAACTTTTTAGCCAAGAGGAAGATTGCCCTAAGGTTACAAATGTTATTTTTGTTGGTTAAGCTATGAGTTAAAATTTTTATGTATGTTTTCTTGAATATCTCTTAATGTTGGAAAAAATCCTGTTCAAAAAACAGTTTTCTTGCACAGCAAAAAAAAAATTGAAACCAACCAAATTTGTGATGTTTATAGCAATAATCCCTAAATTTAATTCACACTTGTGTTTTGGATAGATGGATCATTGTTGTTCTCAACTTTCAACCAA
>NW_024402921.1:0-37157 GCF_007990345.1 Gossypium hirsutum
GTAGTATAAAGTATATATGTTTGTTCCTTATGATTATGTATATCAATGTTAGTTAAATTATAATTAATGTAAAAATTCATTGTTTGCTTGTAATTATTAAATGTTTGAAATAAGTACAAATGGAAATGAATATTTGGTCGGGAAATCTTGTGGCTTTCACAATTTTGAAATGAATGTAACAGATTTATATTTGTGTACAGATAATTAATAAGTAAAAATCATAATTGAAAAGGCAAAATAAGATTGTCTATTAGGTAAAGGGGTCATTATTATGGATTATCAACTAATGGACTAAATGGTAAATGCACCAAATGAGATTTGATAAATGCATGAAAATTAGGAAAAAGTAAAAATGGAAAAAACAATAAAAGACAAGTTATCATCTATTGATTAACGTCGAGGAAGCTCGTGGTTAATAAGAAACGACAACGAGAAAGTTGTTAGTGCTTTCATTTTACAACTATATTTGTCAGGTAATTGTAGTATAATATATATGTTGTTTCCTTTGATTATGTATATCAATTGTTAGTTAATTATAATTAATGTGAAAATTTCAATGTTTGCTTGTAAATTATTAAATGTTGGAATTAAGTACAAATGGAAAATGAATATTTGGTCTGGCAATCTTGTGGTTCACAATTTGAAATGACTGTAACAGATTAATATATGTGTACAGATAATTAATTAAGTAAAATCACTAAATTGAAAAGGTGCAAAATAGATTCTATTAGGTAAAGGGCAATTTATTATGGATTATCAAACTAATGGACTTAAATGGTAAATGCACAAATGAACTTGAGGGATGGTTTTGGGTGATTAAATGCATGAAATTTGATTTTTAAGGGAAAAATTGTAAATTTGTAATTAAATGGAAATTAAAACAAACTAAAAGACAAAATGTTATCATCTCCTCTAATTTGCTATTTTGCAAACCGAATAACAAGAGGAAGAAGCTTCGGTCATGGAGTTTTACATGCATGATCAAGAAACGAACCAAACGGATCTAAACCGAGGAAAAGCTAATGTGAGATTAGTCGCTGCTTCATTTTACAACTATATTTGTCGAGGTAAGTTTGTAGTATAAAATATATATGTTTGTTTCCTTATGATTATGTATATCAATTGTTAGTTAAATTATAATTAATGTGAAAATTTCAAGTTTGCTTGTAAATTATTAATGTTGGAATAAGTACAAATGGAAATGAATATTGGTCTGGAAACTTTGGCTTCAATTTGAAATGAATGTAACAAATTATATTATGTGTACAGATAATTAATTAAGTAAAAATCACTAAATTGAAAAGGTGCAAAAATAGATTTCTATTAGGTAAAGGGTCAATTTATTATGGATTATCAAACTAATGGACTTAAATGGTAAATGCACCAAATAACTTGAGTGGATGGTTTTGGGTGATTAAATGCATGAAATTTGATTTTTAAGGGAAAAATTGTAAATTGTAATTAAATGAAATTAAAACAAACTAAAAGACAAAAAGTTATCATCTCCTCTAATTTGCTATTTGCAAACCGAATAACAGAGAGGAAGAAGCTTCCGGTCATGGAGTTTTACATGCATGATCAAGAAACGAACCAACAGATCTAAACCGAGGAAAAGCTAATGTGTAGATTAGTCGCTGCTTCATTTTTACAACTATATTTGTCGAGGTAAGTTTGTAGTATAAATATATATGTTTGTTTCCTTATGATTATGTATATCAATTGTTAGTTAAATTATAATTAATGTGAAAATTTCATTGTTTGCTTGTAAATTCTTAAATGTTGGAATAAGTACAAATGGAAAATGAATATTTGGTCTGGCAAATCTTGTGGTTCACAATTTTGAAATGATGTAACAGATTATATTATGTGTACAGATAATTAATTAAGTAAAAATCACTAAATTGAAAAAGGTGCAAAATAGATTTCTATTAGGTAAAGGGGTCAATTTATTATGGATTATCAAACTAATGGACTTAAATGGTAAATGCACCAAATGAACTTTGAGGGATGGTTTTGGGTGATTAAATGCATGAAATTTGATTTTTAAGGGAAAAATTGTAAATTTGTAATTAAATGGAAATTAAAACAAACTAAAAGACAAAAATGTTATCATCTCCTCTAATTTGCTATTTTGCAAACCGAATAACAGAGAGGAAGAAGCTTCAGGTCATGGAGTTTTTACATGCATGATCAAGAAACGAACCAAAGGATCTAAACCGAGGAAAAGCTAATGTGTCAGATTAGTGCTGCTTCATTTTTACAACTATATTTGTCGAGGTAAGTTTGTAGTATAAATATATATGTTTGTTTCCTTATGATTATGTATATCAATTGTTAGTTAAATTATAATTAATGTGAAAATTCAATGTTTGCTTGTAATTATTAAATGTTGGAATTAAGTACAAATGGAAAATGAATATTTGGTCGTGGTAAATCTTTGGCTTCACAATTTTGAAATGAATGTAACAATTATATATGTGTACAGATAATTAATTAAGTAAAAATCATAAATTGAAAAAGGTGCAAAAATAGATTTCTATTAGGTAAAGGGGTCAATTTATTATGGATTATCAAACTAATGGACTTAAATGGTAAATGCACCAAATGAACTTGAGTGGATGGTTTTGGGTGATTAAATGCATGAAATTTGATTTTTTAAGGGAAAAATTGTAAATTTGTAATTAAATGGAAATTAAAACAAACTAAAAGACAAAAATGTTATCATCTCCTCTAATTTGCTATTTTGCAAACCGAATAACAGAGAGGAAGAAGCTTCGGTCATGGAGTTTTTACATGATGATCAAGAAACGAACCAAACGGATCTAAACCGAGGAAAAGCTAATGTGTCAGATTAGTCGGCTGCTTCATTTTTACAACTATATTTGTCGAGGTAAGTTTGTAGTATAAAATATATATGTTTGTTTCCTTATGATTATGTATATCAATTGTTAGTTAAATTATAATTAATGTAAAATTTCATTGTTTGCTTGTAAATTATTAAATGTTGGAATAAGTACAAATGGAAAATGAATATTTGGTCGTGGTAATCTTGTGGCTTCACAATTTTGAAATGAATGTAACAGATTTATATTATGTGTACAATAATTAATTAAGTAAAAATCATAAATTGAAAAAGGGCAAAATAGATTTCTATTAGGTAAAGGGGTCAATTTATTATGGATTATCAAACTAATGGACTTAAATGTAAATGCACCAAATGAACTTTGAGTGGATGGTTTTGGGTGATTAAATGCATGAAATTTGATTTTTAAGGGAAAAATTGAAATTTGTAATTAAATGGAAATTAAAACAAACTAAAAGACAAAATGTTATCATCTCTCTAATTTGCTATTTTGCAAACCGAATAACAGAGAGGAAGAAGCTTCCGGTCATGGAGTTTTTACATGCATGATCAAGAAACGAACCAAAGGATCTAAACCGAGGAAAAGCTAATGTGTCAGATTAGTCGGCTGCTTCATTTTTACAACTATATTTGTCGAGGTAAGTTTGTAGTATATAATATATATGTTTGTTTCCTTATGATTATGTATATCAATTGTTAGTTAAATTATAATTAATGTGAAAATTTCATTGTTTGCTTGTAAATTCTTAAATGTTGGAATTAAGTACAAATGGAAAATGAATATTTGGTCATGGCAAATCTTGTGGTTCACAATTTTGAAATGACTGTAACAGATTAATATTATGTGTACAGATATTAATTAAGTAAAAATCACTAAATTGAAAAAGGTGCAAAAATAGATTTCTATTAGGTAAAGGGGTCAATTTATTATGGATTATCAAACTAATGGACTTAAATGGTAAATGCACCAAATGAACTTTGAGGGATGGTTTTGGGTGATTAAATGCATGAAATTTGATTTTTAAGGGAAAAATTGTAAATTTGTAATTAAATGGAAATTAAAACAAACTAAAAGACAAAAATGTTATCATCTCCTCTAATTTGCTATTTTGCAAACCGAATAACAGAGAGGAAGAAGCTTCCGGTCATGGAGTTTTTACATGCATGATCAAGAAACGAACCAAACGGATCTAAACCGGGAAAAGCTAATGTGTCAGATTAGTCGCTGCTTCATTTTTACAACTATATTTGTCGAGGTAAGTTTGTAGTATAAATATATATGTTTGTTTCCTTATGATTATGTATATCATTGTTAGTTAAATTATAATTAATGTGAAAATTTCAATGTTTGCTTGTAAATTATTAAATGTTGGAATTAAGTACAAATGGAAAATGAATATTTGGTCGTGGTAATCTTCTGGCTTCACAATTTTGAAATGAATGTAACAATTTATATTATGTGTACAGATAATTAATTAAGTAAAAATCACTAAATTGAAAAAGGTGCAAAAATAGATTTCTATTAGGTAAAGGGGTCAATTTATTATGGATTATCAAACTAATGGACTTAAATGGTAAATGCACCAAATGAACTTGAGTGGATGGTTTTGGGTGATTAAATGCATGAAATTTGATTTTTAAGGGAAAAATTGTAAATTTGTAATTAAATGGAAATTAAAACAAACTAAAAGACAAAATGTTATCATCTCCTCTAATTTGCTATTTTGCAAACCGAATAACAGAGAGGAAGAAGCTTCCGGTCATGGAGTTTTACATGCATGATCAAGAAACGAACCAAACGGATCTAAACCGAGGAAAAGCTAATGTGTCAGATTAGTCGCTGCTTCATTTTTACAACTATATTTGTCGAGGTAAGTTTGTAGTATAAAATATATATGTTTTTCCTTATGATTATGTATATCAATTGTTAGTTAAATTATAATAATGTGAAAATTTCATTGTTTGCTTGTAAATTATTAAATGTTGGAATAAGTACAAATGGAAAATGAATATTTGGTCGTGGTAATCTTGTGGCTTCACAATTTTGAAATGAATGTAACAGATTATATTATGTGTACAATAATTAATTAAGTAAAAATATAAATTGAAAAAGGGCAAAATAGATTTCTATTAGGTAAAGGGGCAATTTATTATGGATTATCAAACTAATGGACTTAAATGGTAAATGCACCAAATGAACTTTGAGGGGATGGTTTTGGGTGATTAAATGCATGAAATTTGATTTTTTAAGGGAAAAATTGTAAATTTGTAATAAATGGAAATTAAAACAAACTAAAGACAAAAATGTTATCATCTCCTCTAATTTGCTATTTTGCAAACCGAATAACAGAGAGGAAGAAGCTTCCGGTCATGGAGTTTTTACATGCATGATCAAGAAACGAACCAAACGGATCTAAACCGAGGAAAAGCTAATGTGTCAGATTAGTCGGCTGCTTCATTTTTACAACTATATTTGTCGAGGTAAGTTTGTAGTATAAAATATATATGTTTGTTTCCTTATGATTATGTATATCAATTGTTAGTTAAATATAATTAATGTGAAAATTTCATGTTTGCTTGTAAATTATTAAATGTTGGAATAAGTACAAATGGAAAATGAATATTTGGTCGTGGTAATCTTGTGGCTTCACAATTTTGAAATGAATGTAACAGATTTATATTATGTGTACAAATAATTAATTAAGTAAAAATCATAAATTGAAAAAGGTGCAAAATAGATTTCTATTAGGTAAAGGGCCAATTTATTATGGATTATCAAACTAATGGACTTAAATGGTAAATGCACCAAATGAACTTGAGGGATGGTTTTGGGTGATTAAATGCATGAAATTTGATTTTTAAGGGAAAAATTGTAAATTTGTAATAAATGGAAATTAAAACAAACTAAAAGACAAAAATGTTATCATCTCCTCTAATTTGCTATTTTGCAAACCGAATAACAGAGAGGAAGAAGCTTCCGGTCATGGAGTTTTTACATGCATGATCAAGAAACGAACCAAACGGATCTAAACCGAGGAAAAGCTAATGTGTCAGATTAGTCGGCTGCTTCATTTTTACAACTATATTTGTCGAGGTAAGTTTGTAGTATAAAATATATATGTTTGTTTCCTTATGATTATGTATATCAATTGTTAGTTAAATTATAATTAATGTGAAAATTTCATTGTTTGCTTGTAATTATTAAATGTTGGAATTAAGTACAAATGGAAAATGAATATTTGGTCGTGGTAAATCTTGTGGTTCACAATTTTGAAATGAATGTAACAGATTATATTATGTGTACAATAATTAATTAAGTAAAAATCACTAAATTGAAAAAGGTGCAAAATAGATTTCTATTAGGTAAAGGGGTCAATTTATTATGGATTATCAAACTAATGGACTTAAATGGTAAATGCACCAAATGAACTTGAGTGGATGGTTTTGGGTGATTAAATGCATGAAATTTGATTTTTTAAGGGAAAAATTGTAAATTTGTAATTAAATGGAAATTAAAACAAACTAAAAGACAAAAATGTTATCATCTCCTCTAATTTGCTATTTTGCAAACCGAATAACAGAGAGGAAGAAGCTTCCGGTCATGGAGTTTTTACATGCATGATCAAGAAACGAACCAAACGGATCTAAACCGAGGAAAAGCTAATGTGTCAGATTAGTCGGCTGCTTCATTTTACAACTATATTTGTCGAGGTAAGTTTGTAGTATAAAATATATATGTTTGTTTCCTTATGATTATGTATATCAATTGTTAGTTAAATTATAATTAATGTGAAAATTTCATTGTTTGCTTGTAAATTATTAAATGTTGGAATAAGTACAAATGGAAAATGAATATTTGGTCGTGGTAATCTTGTGGCTTCACAATTTGAAATGAATGTAACAGATTTATATTATGTGTACAGATAATTAATTAAGTAAAAATATAAATTAAAAAGGGCCAAAATAGATTTCTATTAGGTAAAGGGGCCAATTTATTATGGATTATCAAACTAATGGACTTAAATGGTAAATGCACCAAATGAACTTTGAGTGGATGGTTTTGGGTATTAAATGCATGAAATTTGATTTTTAAGGGAAAAATTGTAAATTTGTAATTAAATGGAAATTAAAACAAACTAAAAGACAAAACTGTTATCATCTCTCTAATTTGCTATTTTGCAAACCGAATAACAGAGAGGAAGAAGCTTCCGGTCATGGAGTTTTTACATGCATGATCAAGAAACGAACCAAAGGATCTAAACCGAGGAAAAGCTAATGTGTCAGATTGTCGGCTGCATCATTTTTACAACTATATTTGTCGAGTAAGTTTGTAGTATATAATATATATGTTTGTTTCCTTATGATTATGTATATCAATTGTTAGTTAAATTATAATTAATGTGAAAATTTCATTGTTTGCTTGTAAATTCTTAAATGTTGGAATTAAGTACAAATGGAAAATGAATATTTGGTCATGGCAAATCTTGTGGTTTCACAATTTTGAAATGACTGTAACAGATTAATATTATGTGTACAGATAATTAATTAAGTAAAAATCACTAAATTGAAAAAGGTGCAAAAATAGATTTCTATTAGGTAAAGGGGTCAATTTATTATGGATTATCAAACTATGGACTTAAATGGTAAATGCACCAAATGAACTTTGAGGGGATGGTTTTGGGTGATTAAATGCATGAAATTTGATTTTTAAGGGAAAAATTGTAAATTTGTAATTAAATGGAAATTAAAACAAACTAAAAGACAAAAATGTTATCATCTCCTCTAATTTGCTATTTTGCAAACCGAATAACAGAGAGGAAGAAGCTTCAGGTCATGGAGTTTTTACATGCATGATCAAGAAACGAACCAAACGGATCTAAACCGAGGAAAAGCTAATGGTCAGATTAGTTAGCTGCTTCATTTTTACAACTATATTTGTCGAAGTAAGTTTGTAGTATATAATATATATGTTTGTTTCCTTAAGATTATGTATGTCATTGTTAGTTAAATTATAATTAATGTAAAATTTCATTGTTTGCTTGTAATTTATTAAATGTTGGAACTAAGTACAAATGGAATATGAATATTTGGTCGTGGTAAATCTTGTGGCTTCACAATTTTGAAATGAATGTAACAGATTTATATTATGTATACAAATAATTAATTAAGTAAAAATCAGTAAATTGAAAAACGGCCAAAATAGATTTCTATTAGGTAAAGGGGCCAATTTTTATGGATTATCAAACTAATGGACTTAAATGGTAAATGCACCAAATGAACTTCGAGTGGATGGTTTTGGGTGATTAAATGCATGAAATTTGATTTTTAAGGGAAAAATTGTAAATTTGTAATTAAATGGAAATTAAAACAAACTAAAAGACAAAAATGTTATCATCTCCTCTAATTTGCTATTTTGCAAACCGAATAACAGAGAGGAAGAAGCTTCCGGTCATGGAGTTGTTACAAGCATGATCAAGAAACGAACCAAACGGATCTAAACCGAGGAAAAGCTAATGTGTTAGATTAGTCGGCTGCTTCATTTTTACAACTATATTTGTCGAGGTAATTTGTAGTATAAATATATATGTTTGTTTCCTTTGATTATGTATATCAATAGTTAGTTAAATTATAATTAATGTAAAATTTCATTGTTTGCTTGTAATTATTAAATGTTGGAACTAAGTACAAATGGAAATGAATATTTGGTCGTGGTAAATCTTGTGGCTTCACAATTTTGAAATGAATGTAACAGATTTATATTATGTGTACAAATAATTAATTAAGTAAAAATCAGTAAATTGAAAAAGCGGCCAAAATAGATTTCTATTAGGTAAAGGGGCCAATTTATTATGGATTATCAAACTAATGGACTTAAATGGTAAATGCACCAAATGAACTTCGAGTGGATGGTTTTGGGTGATTAAATGCATGAAATTTAATTTTTTAAGGGAAAAATTGTAAATTTTAATTAAATGGAAATTAAAACAAACTAAAAGACAAAATTGTTATCATCTCCTCTAATTTGCTATTTTGCAAACCGAATAACAGAGAGGAAGAAGCTTTGGGTCATGGAGTTTTTACATGCATGATCAAGAAACGAACCAAACGGATCTAAACCGAGGAAAAGCTAATGTGTCAGATTAGTCGGCTGCTTCATTTTTACAACTATATTTGTCTAGGTAAGTTTGTAGTATAAATATATATGTTTTTTCCTTATGATTATGTATATCAATTGTTGTTAAATTATAATTAATGTGAAAATTTCATTGTTTGCTTGTAAATTATTAAATGTTGGAAGTAAGTACAAATGGAAAATGAATATTTGGTCGTGGTAACTCTTGTGGCTTCACAATTTTGAAATGAATGTAACAGATTTATATTATGTGTACAAATAATTAATTAAGTAAGAATTGTAAATTGAAAAAGCGGCCAAAATAGATTTCTATTAGGTAAAGGGGCCAATTTATTATGGATTATCAAACTAATGGACTTAAATGATAATGCACCAAATGAACTTTGAGTGGATGGTTTTGGGTAATTAAATGCATGAAATTTGATTTTTTAAGGGAAAAATTGCAAATTTGTAATTAAATGGAAATTAAAACAAACTAAAAGACAAAACTGTTATCATCTTCTCTAATTTGCTATTTTGCAAACCGAATAACAGAGAGGAAGAAGCTTCCGGTCATGGAGTTTTTACATGCATGATCAAGAAACGAACCAAAGGATCTAAACCGAGGAAAAGTAATGTGTCAGATTGTCGGCTGCATCATTTTTCAACTATATTTGTCTAGGTAAGTTTGTAGTATATAATATATATGTTTGTTTCCTTATGATTATGTATATCAATTGTTAGTTAAATTATAATTAATGTGAAAATTTCATTGTTTGCTTGTAAATTCTTAAATGTTGGAATTAAGTACAAATGGAAAATGAATATTTGGTCATGGCAAATCTTGTGGTTTCACAATTTTGAAATGACTGTAACAGATTAATATTATGTGTACAGATAATTAATTAAGTAAAAATCACTAAATTGAAAAAGGTGCAAAAATAGATTTCTATTAGGTAAAGGGGTCAATTTATTATGGATTATCAAACTGATGGACTTAAATGGTAAATGCACCAAATGAACTTTGAGGGGATGGTTTTGGGTGATTAAATGCATGAAATTTGATTTTTAAGGGAAAAATTGTAAATTTGTAATTAAATGGAAATTAAAACAAACTAAAAGACAAAAAATGTTATCATCTCCTCTAATTTGGTATTTTGCAAACCGAATAACAGAGAGGAAGAAGCTTCAGGTCATGGAGTTTTACATGCATGATCAAGAAACGAACCAAATGGATCTAAACCGAGGAAAAGCTAATGTGTCAGATTAGTTAGCTGCTTCATTTTTACAACTATAATTAATGTTAGTTAAAATATAATTAATGTTAAAATTTCATTGTTTGCTTGTAATTTATTAAATGTTGGAACTAAGTACAAATGGAATATGAATATTTGGTCGTGGTAAATCTTGTGGCTTCACAATTTTGAAATGAATGTAACAGATTTAAATTATGTGTACAAATAATTAATTAAGTAAAAATCAGTAAATTGAAAAAGCGGCCAAAATAGATTTCTATTAGGTAAAGGGGCCAATTTATTATGGATTATCAAACTAATGGACTTAAATGGTAAATGCACCAAATGAACTTCGAGTGGATGGTTTTGGGTGATTAAATGCATGAAATTTAATTTTTTAAGGGAAAAATTGTAAATTTTAATTAAATGGAAATTAAAACAAACTAAAAGACAAAATGTTATCATCTCCTCTAATTTGCTATTTTGCAAACCGAATAACAGAGAGGAAGAAGCTTTGGGTCATGGAGTTTTTACATGCATGATCAAGAAACGAACCAAACGGATCTAAACCGAGGAAAAGCTAATGTGTCAGATTAGTCGGCTGCTTCATTTTTACAACTATATTTGTCTAGGTAAGTTTGTAGTATAAAATATATATGTTTTTTCCTTATGATTATGTATATCAATTGTTTGTTAAATTATAATTAATGTGAAAATTTCATTGTTTGCTTGTAAATTATTAAATGTTGGAAGTAAGTACAAATGGAAAATGAATATTTGGTCGTGGTAACTCTTGTGGCTTCACAATTTTGAAATGAATGTAACAGATTTATATTATGTGTACAAATAATTAATTAAGTAAGAATTGTAAATTGAAAAAGCGGCCAAAATAGATTTCTATTAGGTAAAGGGGCCAATTTATTATGGATTATCAAACTAATGGACTTAAATGATAATTGCACCAAATGAACTTTGAGTGGATGGTTTTGGGTAATTAAATGCATGAAATTTGATTTTTTAAGGGAAAAATTGCAAATTTGTAATTAAATGGAAATTAAAACAAACTAAAAGACAAAACTGTTATCATCTTCTCTAATTTGCTATTTTGCAAACCGAATAACAGAGAGGAAGAAGCTTCCGGTCATGGAGTTTTTACATGCATGATCAAGAAATGAACCAAAGGGATCTAAACCGAGGAAAAGCTAATGTGTCAGATTTGTCGGCTGCATCATTTTTACAACTATATTTGTCGACGTAAGTTTGTAGTATATAATATATATGTTTGTTTCCTTATGATTATGTATATCAATTGTTAGTTAAATTATAATTAATGTGAAAATTTCATTGTTTGCTTGTAAATTCTTAAATGTTGGAATTAAGTACAAATGGAAAATGAATATTTGGTCATGGCAAATCTTGTAGTTTCACAATTTTGAAATGACTGTAACAGATTAATATTATGTGTACAGATAATTAATTAAGTAAAAATCACTAAATAGAAAAAGGTGCAAAAATAGATTTCGATTAGGTAAAGGGGTCAATTTATTATGGATTATCAAACTGATGGACTTAAATGGTAAATGCACCAAATGAACTTTGAGGGGATGGTTTTGGGTGATTAAATGCATGAAATTTGATTTTTAAGGGAAAAATTGTAAATTTGTAATTAAATGGAAATTAAAACAAACTAAAAGACAAAAAATGTTATCATCTCCTCTAATTTGCTATTTTGCAAACCGAATAACAGAGAGGAAGAAGCTTCAGGTCATGGAGTTTTACATGCATGATCAAGAAACGAACCAAATGGATCTAAACCGAGGAAAAGCTAATGTGTCAGATTAGTTAGCTGCTTCATTTTTACAACTATAATTAATGATAGTTAAATTATAATTAATGTTAAAATTTCATTGTTTGCTTGTAATTTATTAAATGTTTGAACTAAGTACAAATGGAATATGAATATTTGGTCGTGGTAAATCTTGTGGCTTCACAATTTTGAAATGAATGTAACAGATTTATATTATGTGTACAAATAATTAATTAAGTAAAAATCAGTAAATTGAAAAAGCGGCCAAAATAGATTTCTATTAGGTAAAGGGGCCAATTTATTATGGATTATCAAACTAATGGACTTAAATGGTAAATGCACCAAATGAACTTCGAGTGGATGGTTTTGGGTGATTAAATGCATGAAATTTGATTTTTAAGGGAAAAATTGTAAAATTGTAATTAAATGGAAATTAAAACAAACTAAAAGACAAAAATGTTATCATCTCCTCTAATTTGCTATTTTGCAAACCGGATAACAGAGAGGAAGAAGCTTCCGGTCATTGAGTTTTTACAAGCATGATCAAGAAACGAACCAAACGGATCTAAACCGAGGAAAAGCTAATGTGTCAGATTAGTCGGCTGCTTCATTTTTACAACTATATTTGTCTAGGTAAGTTTGTAGTATAAAATATATATGTTTGTTTCCTTATGATTATGTATATCAATTGTTAGTTAAATTATAATTAATGTGAAAATTTCATTGTTTGCTTGTAAATTATTAAATGTTGGAAGTAAGTACAAATGGAAAATGAATATTTGGTTGTGGTAACTCTTGTGGCTTCACAATTTTGAAATGAATGTAACAGATTTATATTATGTGTACAAATAATTAATTAAGTAAAAATGAGTAAATTGAAAAAGCGGCCAAAATAGATTTCTATTAGGTAAAGGGGCCAATTTATTATGGATTATCAAACTAATGGACTTAAATGGTAAATGCACCAAATGAACTTTGAGGGGATGGTTTTGGTTGATTAAATGCATGAAATTTGATTTTTTAAGGGAAAAATTGTAAATTTGTAATGAAATGGAAATTAAAACAAACTAAGAGACAAAAATGTTATCATCTCCTCTAATTTGCTATTTTGCAAACCGAATAACAGAGAGGAAGAAGCTTCCGGTCATGGAGTTTTTACAAGCATGATCAAGAAACGAACCAAACGGATCTAAACCGAGGAAAAGCTAATGTGTCAGATTAGTCGGCTGCTTCATTTTTACAACTATATTTGTCGAGGTAAATTTGTTGTATAAAATATATATGTTTGTTTCCTTATGATTATGTATATCAATTGTTAGTTAAACTATAATTAATGTGAAAATTTCATTGTTTGCTTGTAAATTATTAAATGTTGGAAGTAAGTACAAATGGAAAATGAATATTTGGTCGTGGTAACTCTTGAGGCTTCACAATTTTGAAATGAATGTAACAGATTTATATTATGTGTACAAATAATTAATTAAGTAAAAATTAGTAAATTGAAAAAGCGGCCAAAATAGATTTCTATTAGGTAAAGGGGCCAATTTATTATGGATTATCAAACTAATGGACTTAAATGGTAAATGCACCAAATGAACTTTGAGGGGATGGTTTTGGTTGATTAAATGCATGAAATTTGATTTTTTAAGGGAAAAATTGTAAATTTGTAATGAAATGGAAATTAAAACAAACTAAGAGACAAAAATGTTATCATCTCCTCTAATTTGCTATTTTGCAAACCGAATAACAGAGAGGAAGAAGCTTCCGGTCATGGAGTTTTTACAAGCATGATCAAGAAACGAACCAAACGGATCTAAACCGAGGAAAAGGTAATGTGTCAGATTAGTCGGCTGCTTCATTTTTACAACTATATTTGTCGAGGTAAATTTGTAGTATAAAATATATATGTTTGTTTCCTTTTGATTATGTATATCAATAGTTAGTTAAATTATAATTAATGTTAAAATTTCATTGTTTGCTTGTAATTTATTAAATGTTGGAACTAAATACAAATGGAATATGAATATTTGGTCGTGGTAAATCTTGTGGCTTCACAATTTTGAAATGAATGTAACAGATTTATATTATGTGTACAAATAATTAATTAAGTAAAAATCAGTCAATTGAAAAAGCGGCCAAAATAGATTTCTATTAGGTAAAGGGGCCAATTTATTATGGATTATCAAACTAATGGACTTAAATGATAAATGCACCAAATGAACTTTGAGTGGATGGTTTTGGGTAATTAAATGCATGAAATTTGAATTTTTAAGGGAAAAATTGCAAATTTGTAACAAAATGGAAATTAAAACAAACTAAAAGACAAAACTATTATCATCTTCTCTAATTTGCTATTTTGCAAACCGAATAACAGAGAGGAAGAAGCTTCAGGACATGGAGTTTTTACATGCATGATCAAGAAACGAACCAAACGGATCTAAACCGAGGAAAAGCTAATGTCTCAGATAATTAATTAAGTAAAAATCACTAAATTGAAAATGGTGCAAAAATAGATTTCTATTAGGTAAAGGGGTCAATTTATTATGGATTATCAAACTAATGGACTTAAATGGTAAATGCACCAAATGAACTTTGAGTGGATGGTTTTGGGTGATTAAATGCATGAAATTTGATTTTTTAAGGGAAAAATTGTAAATTTGTAATTAAATGGAAATTAAAACAAACTAAAAGACAAAAATGTTATCATCTCCTCTAATTTGCTATTTTGAAACCGAATAACAGAGAGGAACAAGCTTCTGGTCACGGAGTTTTTACATGCATGATCAAGAAACGAACCAAACGGATCTAAACCGAGGAAAAGCTAATGTGTCAGATTAGTCGGCTGCTTCATTTTTACAACTATATTTGTCTAGGTAAGTTTGTAGTATAAAATATATATGTTTGTTTCCTTATGATTATGTATATCAATTGTTAGTTAAATTATAATTAATGTGACAATTTCAATGTTTGCTTGTAAATTCTTAAATGGTGGAATTAAGTACAAATGGAAAATGAATATTTGGTCATGGCAAATCTTGTGGTTTCACAATTTTGAATTGACTGTAACAGATTAATATTATGTGTACAGATAATTAATTAAGTAAAAATCACTAAATTGAAAAAGGTGCAAAAATAGATTTCTATTAGGTAAAGGGGTCAATTTATTATGGATTATGAAACTAATGGACTTAAATGGTAAATGCACCAAATGAACTTTGAGTGGATGGTTTTGGGTGATTAAATGCATGAAATTTGATTTTTTAAGGGAAAATTGCAAATTTGTAATTAAATGGTAATTAAAACAAACTAAAAGACAAAAATGTTATCATCTCCTCTAATTTGCTATTTTGCAAACCGAATAACAGAGAGGAAGAAGCTTCCGGTCATGGAGGTTTTACATGCATATCAAGAAACGAACCAAATGGATCTAAACCGAGGAAAAGCTAATGTGTGAGATTAGTCAGCTGCTTCATTTTTACAACTATATTTGTCGAGGTAAGTTTGTAGTATAAAATATATATGTTTGTTTCCTTATGATTATGTATATCAATTGTTAGTTAAATTATAATTAATGTGAAAATTTCAATGTTTGCTTGTAAATTATTAAATGTTGGAATTAAGTACAAATGGAAAATGAATATTTGGTCGTGGTAAATCTTCTGGCTTCTCAATTTTGAAATGAATATAACAAATTTATATTATGTGTACAGATAATTAATTAAGTAAAAATCACTAAATTGAAAAAGTGCAAAAATAGATTTCTATTAGGTAAAGGGGTCAATTTATTATGGATTATCAAACTAATGGACTTAAATGGTATATGCACCAAATGAACTTTGAGTGGATGGTTTTGGGTGATTAAATTCAAGAAATTTGATTTTTTAAGGGAAAAATTGTAAATTTGTAATCAAATGGAAATTAAAACAAACTAAAAGTCAAAAATGTTATCATCTCCTCTAATTTGGTATTTTGCAAACCGAATAACAGAGAGGAAGAAGCTTCCGGTCATGGAGTTTTTACATGCATGATCAAGAAACGAACCAACCAGATCTAAACCGAGGAAAAGCTAATGTGTCAGATTAGTCGGCTGCTTCATTTTTACAACTATATTTGTCGAGGTAAGTTTGTAGTAGAAAATATATATGTTTGTTTCCTTATGATTATGTATATCAATTGTTAGTTAAATTATAATTAATGTGAAAATTTCAATGTTCGCTTGTAAATTATTAAATGTTGGAATTAAGTACAAATGGAAAATGAATATTTGGTCGTGGTAAATCTTCTGGCTTCTCAATTTTGAAATGGATGTAACAAATTTATATTATGTGTACAGATAATTAATTAAGTAAAAATCACTAAATTGAAAAAGGTGCAAAAATAGATTTCTATTAGGTAAAGGGGTCAATTTAATATGGATTATCAAACTAATGGACTTAAATGGTAAATGCACCAAATGAACTTTGAGTGGATGGTTTTGGGTGATTAAATGCATGAAATTTGATTTTTTGGGGAAAAATTGTCAATTTGTAATTAAATGGAAATTAAAACAAACTAAAAGACAAAAATGTTATCATCTCCTCTAATTTGGTATTTTGCAAACCGAATAACAGAGAGGAAGAAGCTGTCGGTCATGTAGTTTTTACATGCATGATCCAGAAATGAACCAAACGGATCTAAACTGAGGAAAAGCTAATGTGTCAGATTAGTCGACCGCTTCATTTTTAGAACTATATTTGTCGAGGAAAGTTTGTAGTATATAATATATATGTTTGATTCCTTTTGATTATGTATATCAATAGTTAGTTAAATTATAATTAATGTGAAAATTTCATTGTTTGCTTGTAATTTATTAAATGTTGGAAGTAAGTACATATGGAAAATGAATATTTGGTTGTGGTAAATCTTGTGGCTTCACAATTTTGAAGTGAATGTAATAGATTTATATTATGTGTACAAATAATTAATTAAGTAAAAATCAGTAAATTGAAAAAGCGGCCAAAATAGATTTCTATTAGGTAAAGGGGCCAATTTATTATGGATTATCAAACAAATGGACTTAAATGGTAAATGCACCAAATGAACTTTGAGTGGATGGTTTTGGGTGATTAAATGCAAGAAATTTGATTTTTTATGGGAAAAATTGTAAATTTGTAATCAAATGGAAATTAAAACAAACTAAAAGAGAAAAATGATATCATCTCCTCTAATTTGCTATTTTACGAACCGAATAACAGAGAGGAAGAAGCTTCCGGTCATGGAGTTTTTACATGAATGATCAAGAAAAGAACCAACTAGATCTAAACCGAGGAAAAGCTAATGTGTCAGATTAGTCGGCTGCTTCATTTTTACAACTATATTTGTCGAGGAAAGTTTGTAGTATATAATATATATGTTTGATTCCTTTTGATTATGTATATCAATAGTTAGTTAAATTATAATTAATGTTAAAATTTCATTGTTTGCTTGTAATTTATTAAATGTTGGAACTAAGTACAAATGGAATATGAATATTTGGTCGTGGTAAATCTTGTGGCTTCACAATTTTGAAATGAATGTAACAGATTTATATTATGTGTACAAATAATTAATTAAGTAAAAATCAGTAAATTGAAAAAGCGGCCAAAATAGATTTCTATTAGGTAAAGGGGCCAATTTATTATGGATTATCAAACTAATGGACTTAAATGGTAAATGCACCAAATGAACTTTGAGTGGATGGTTTTGGGTGATTAAATGCAAGAAATTTGATTTTTTGAGGGAAAAATTGTAAAGTGTAATCAAATGGAAATTAAAACAAACTAAAAGACAAAAATGTTATCATCTCCTCTAGTTTGGTATTTTACAAACCGAATAACAGAGAGGAAGAAGCTTCCGGTCATGGAGTTTTTACATGCATGATTAAGAAACGAACCAACCAGATCTAAACCGAGGAAAAGCTAATGTGTCAGATTAGTCGGCTGCTTCATTTTTACAACTATATTTGTCGAGGTAAATTTGTAGTATAAAATATATATGTTTGTTTCCTTATGATTATGTATATCAATTGTTAGTTAAATTATAATTAATGTGAAAATTTCATTGTTTGCTTGTAAATTATTAAATGTTGGAAGTAAGTACAAATGGAAAATGAATATTTGGTCGTGGTAACTCTTGTGGCTTTACAATTTTGAAATGAATGTAACAGATTTATATTATGTGTACAAATAATTAATTAAGTAAAAATTAGTAAATTGAAAAAGCGGCCAAAATAGATTTCTATTAGGTAAAGGGGCCAATTTATTATGAATTATCAAACTAATGGACTTAAATGGTAAATGCACCAAATGAACTTTGAGGGATGGTTTTGGTTGATTAAATGCATGAAATTTGATTTTTAAGGGAAAAATTGTAAATTTGTAATGAAATGGAAATTAAAACAAACTAAGAGACAAAAATGTTATCATCTCCTCTAATTTGCTATTTACAAACCGAATAACAAAGAGGAAGAAGCTTCCGGTCATGGAGTTTTTACAAGCATGATCAAGAAACGAACCAAACGGATCTAAACCGAGGAAAAGCTAATGTGTCAGATTAGTCGGCTGCTTCATTTTTACAACTATATTTGTCGAGGTAAATTTGTTGTATAAAATATATATGTTTGTTTCCTTATGATTATGTATATCAATTGTTAGTTAAACTATAATTAATGTGAAAATTTCATTGTTTGCTTGTAAATTATTAAATGTTGGAAGTAAGTACAAATGGAAAATGAATATTTGGTCGTGGTAACTCTTGAGGCTTCACAATTTTGAAATGAATGTAACAGATTTATATTATGTGTACAAATAATTAATTAAGTAAAAATTAGTAAATTGAAAAAGCGGCCAAAATAGATTTCTATTAGGTAAAGGGGCCAATTTATTATGGATTATCAAACTAATGGACTTAAATGGTAAATGCACCAAATGAACTTTGAGGGGATGGTTTTGGTTGATTAAATGCATGAAATTTGATTTTTTAAGGGAAAAATTGTAAATTTGTAATGAAATGGAAATTAAAACAAACTAAGAGACAAAAATGTTATCATCTCCTCTAATTTGCTATTTTGCAAACCGAATAACAGAGAGGAAGAAGCTTCCGGTCATGGAGTTTTTACAAGCATGATCAAGAAACGAACCAAACGGATCTAAACCGAGGAAAAGGTAATGTGTCAGATTAGTCGGCTGCTTCATTTTTACAACTATATTTGTCGAGGTAAATTTGTAGTATAAAATATATATGTTTGTTTCCTTTTGATTATGTATATCAATAGTTAGTTAAATTATAATTAATGTTAAAATTTCATTGTTTGCTTGTAATTTATTAAATGTTGGAACTAAATACAAATGGAATATGAATATTTGGTCGTGGTAAATCTTGTGGCTTCACAATTTTGAAATGAATGTAACAGATTTATATTATGTGTACAAATAATTAATTAAGTAAAAATCAGTAAATTGAAAAAGCGGCCAAAATAGATTTCTATTAGGTAAAGGGGCCAATTTATTATGGATTATCAAACTAATGGACTTAAATGATAAATGCACCAAATGAACTTTGAGTGGATGGTTTTGGGTAATTAAATGCATGAAATTTGAATTTTTAAGGGAAAAATTGCAAATTTGTAACAAAATGGAAATTAAAACAAACTAAAAGACAAAACTATTATCATCTTCTCTAATTTGCTATTTTGCAAACCGAATAACAGAGAGGAAGAAGCTTCAGGACATGGAGTTTTTACATGCATGATCAAGAAACGAACCAAACGGATCTAAACCGAGGAAAAGCTAATGTCTCAGATAATTAATTAAGTAAAAATCACTAAATTGAAAATGGTGCAAAAATAGATTTCTATTAGGTAAAGGGGTCAATTTATTATGGATTATCAAACTAATGGACTTAAATGGTAAATGCACCAAATGAACTTTGAGTGGATGGTTTTGGGTGATTAAATGCATGAAATTTGATTTTTTAAGGGAAAAATTGTAAATTTGTAATTAAATGGAAATTAAAACAAACTAAAAGACAAAAATGTTATCATCTCCTCTAATTTGCTATTTTGAAACCGAATAACAGAAAGGAACAAGCTTCTGGTCACGGAGTTTTTACATGCATGATCAAGAAACGAACCAAACGGATCTAAACCGAGGAAAAGCTAATGTGTCAGATTAGTCGGCTGCTTCATTTTTACAACTATATTTGTCTAGGTAAGTTTGTAGTATAAAATATATATGTTTGTTTCCTTATGATTATGTATATCAATTGTTAGTTAAATTATAATTAATGTGACAATTTCAATGTTTGCTTGTAAATTCTTAAATGGTGGAATTAAGTACAAATGGAAAATGAATATTTGGTCGTGGCAAATCTTGTGGTTTCACAATTTTGAATTGACTGTAACAGATTAATATTATGTGTACAGATAATTAATTAAGTAAAAATCACTAAATTGAAAAAGGTGCAAAAATAGATTTCTATTAGGTAAAGGGGTCAATTTATTATGGATTATGAAACTAATGGACTTAAATGGTAAATGCACCAAATGAACTTTGAGTGGATGGTTTTGGGTGATTAAATGCATGAAATTTGATTTTTTAAGGGAAAATTGTAAATTTGTAATTAAATGGTAATTAAAACAAACTAAAAGACAAAAATGTTATCATCTCCTCTAATTTGCTATTTTGCAAACCGAATAACAGAGAGGAAGAAGCTTCCGGTCATGGAGGTTTTACATGCATATCAAGAAACGAACCAAATGGATCTAAACCGAGGAAAAGCTAATGTGTGAGATTAGTCAGCTGCTTCATTTTTACAACTATATTTGTCGAGGTAAGTTTGTAGTATAAAATATATATGTTTGTTTCCTTATGATTATGTATATCAATTGTTAGTTAAATTATAATTAATGTGAAAATTTCAATGTTTGCTTGTAAATTATTAAATGTTGGAATTAAGTACAAATGGAAAATGAATATTTGGTCGTGGTAAATCTTCTGGCTTCTCAATTTTGAAATGAATATAACAAATTTATATTATGTGTACAGATAATTAATTAAGTAAAAATCACTAAATTGAAAAAGTGCAAAAATAGATTTCTATTAGGTAAAGGGGTCAATTTATTATGGATTATCAAACTAATGGACTTAAATGGTATATGCACCAAATGAACTTTGAGTGGATGGTTTTGGGTGATTAAATTCAAGAAATTTGATTTTTTAAGGGAAAAATTGTAAATTTGTAATCAAATGGAAATTAAAACAAACTAAAAGTCAAAAATGTTATCATCTCCTCTAATTTGGTATTTTGCAAACCGAATAACAGAGAGGAAGAAGCTTCCGGTCATGGAGTTTTTACATGCATGATCAAGAAACGAACCAACCAGATCTAAACCGAGGAAAAGCTAATGTGTCAGATTAGTCGGCTGCTTCATTTTTACAACTATATTTGTCGAGGTAAGTTTGTAGTAGAAAATATATATGTTTGTTTCCTTATGATTATGTATATCAATTGTTAGTTAAATTATAATTAATGTGAAAATTTCAATGTTCGCTTGTAAATTATTAAATGTTGGAATTAAGTACAAATGGAAAATGAATATTTGGTCGTGGTAAATCTTCTGGCTTCTCAATTTTGAAATGGATGTAACAAATTTATATTATGTGTACAGATAATTAATTAAGTAAAAATCACTTAATTGAAAAAGGTGCAAAAATAGATTTCTATTAGGTAAAGGGGTCAATTTAATATGGATTATCAAACTAATGGACTTAAATGGTAAATGCACCAAATGAACTTTGAGTGGATGGTTTTGGGTGATTAAATGCATGAAATTTGATTTTTTGGGGAAAAATTGTCAATTTGTAATTAAATGGAAATTAAAACAAACTAAAAGACAAAAATGTTATCATCTCCTCTAATTTGGTATTTTGCAAACCGAATAACAGAGAGGAAGAAGCTGTCGGTCATGTAGTTTTTACATGCATGATCCAGAAATGAACCAAACGGATCTAAACTGAGGAAAAGCTAATGTGTCAGATTAGTCGACCGCTTCATTTTTAGAACTATATTTGTCGAGGAAAGTTTGTAGTATATAATATATATGTTTGATTCCTTTTGATTATGTATATCAATAGTTAGTTAAATTATAATTAATGTGAAAATTTCATTGTTTGCTTGTAATTTATTAAATGTTGGAAGTAAGTACATATGGAAAATGAATATTTGGTTGTGGTAAATCTTGTGGCTTCACAATTTTGAAGTGAATGTAATAGATTTATATTATGTGTACAAATAATTAATTATGTAAAAATCAGTAAATTGAAAAAGCGGCCAAAATAGATTTCTATTAGGTAAAGGGGCCAATTTATTATGGATTATCAAACAAATGGACTTAAATGGTAAATGCACCAAATGAACTTTGAGTGGATGGTTTTGGGTGATTAAATGCAAGAAATTTGATTTTTTATGGGAAAAATTGTAAATTTGTAATCAAATGGAAATTAAAACAAACTAAAAGAGAAAAATGATATCATCTCCTCTAATTTGCTATTTTACGAACCGAATAACAGAGAGGAAGAAGCTTCCGGTCATGGAGTTTTTACATGAATGATCAAGAAAAGAACCAACTAGATCTAAACCGAGGAAAAGCTAATGTGTCAGATTAGTCGGCTGCTTCATTTTTACAACTATATTTGTCGAGGAAAGTTTGTAGTATATAATATATATGTTTGATTCCTTTTGATTATGTATATCAATAGTTAGTTAAATTATAATTAATGTTAAAATTTCATTGTTTGCTTGTAATTTATTAAATGTTGGAACTAAGTACAAAAGGAATATGAATATTTGGTCGTGGTAAATCTTGTGGCTTCACAATTTTGAAATGAATGTAACAGATTTATATTATGTGTACAAATAATTAATTAAGTAAAAATCAGTAAATTGAAAAAGCGGCCAAAATAGATTTCTATTAGGTAAAGGGGCCAATTTATTATGGATTATCAAACTAATGGACTTAAATGGTAAATGCACCAAATGAACTTTGAGTGGATGGTTTTGGGTGATTAAATGCAAGAAATTTGATTTTTTGAGGGAAAAATTGTAAAGTGTAATCAAATGGAAATTAAAACAAACTAAAAGACAAAAATGTTATCATCTCCTCTAGTTTGGTATTTTACAAACCGAATAACAGAGAGGAAGAAGCTTCCGGTCATGGAGTTTTTACATGCATGATTAAGAAACGAACCAACCAGATCTAAACCGAGGAAAAGCTAATGTGTCAGATTAGTCGGCTGCTTCATTTTTACAACTATATTTGTCGAGGTAAATTTGTAGTATAAAATATATATGTTTGTTTCCTTATGATTATGTATATCAATTGTTAGTTAAATTATAATTAATGTGAAAATTTCATTGTTTGCTTGTAAATTATTAAATGTTGGAAGTAAGTACAAATGGAAAATGAATATTTGGTCGTGGTAACTCTTGTGGCTTTACAATTTTGAAATGAATGTAACAGATTTATATTATGTGTACAAATAATTAATTAAGTAAAAATTAGTAAATTGAAAAAGCGGCCAAAATAGAGTTCTATTAGGTAAAGGGGCCAATTTATTATGGATTATCAAACTAATGGACTTAAATGATAAATGCACCAAATGAACTTTGAGTGGATGGTTTTGGGTAATTAAATGCATGAAATTTGAATTTTTAAGGGAAAAATTGCAAATTTGTAACTAAATGGAAATTAAAACAAACTAAAAGACAAAACTGTTATCATCTACTCTAATTTGCTATTTTGCAAACCGAATAACAGAGAGGAAGAAGCTTCAGGTCATGGAGTTTTTACATGCATGATCAAGAAACGAACCAAACGGATCTAAACCGAGGAAAAGCTAATGTCTCAGATAATTAATTAAGTAAAAATCACTAAATTGAAAATGGTGCAAAAATAGATTTCTATTAGGTAAAGGGGTCAATTTATTATGGATTATCAAACTAATGGACTTAAATGGTAAATGCACCAAATGAACTTTGAGGGGATGGTTTTGGTTGATTAAATGCATGAAATTTGATTTTTTAAGGGAAAAATTGTAAATTTGTAATGAAATGGAAATTAAAACAAACTAAGAGACAAAAATGTTATCATCTCCTCTAATTTGCTATTTTGCAAACCGAATAACAGAGAGGAAGAAGCTTCCGGTCATGGAGTTTTTACAAGCATGATCAAGAAACGAACCAAACGGATCTAAACCGAGGAAAAGCTAATGTGTCAGATTAGTCGGCTGCTTCATTTTTACAACTATATTTGTCGAGGTAAATTTGTAGTATAAAATATATATGTTTGTTTCCTTATGATTATGTATATCAATTGTTAGTTAAACTACAATTAATGTGAAAATTTCATTGTTTGCTTGTAAATTATTAAATGTTGGAAGTAAGTACAAATGGAAAATGAATATTTGGTCGTGGTAACTCTTGTGGCTTCACAATTTTGAAATGAATGTAACAGATTTATATTATGTGTACAAATAATTAATTAAGTAAAAATGAGTAAATTGAAAAAGCGGCCAAAATAGATTTCTATTAGGTAAATGGGCCAATTTATTATGGATTATCAAACTAATGGACTTAAATGGTAAATGCACCAAATGAACTTTGAGGGGATGGTTTTGGTTGATTAAATGCATGAAATTTGATCTTTTAAGGGAAAAATAGTAAATTTGTAATGAAATGGAAATTGAAACAAACTAAGAGACAAAAATGTTATCATCTCCTCTAATTTGCTATTTTGCAAACCGAATAACAGAGAGGAAGAAGCTTCCGGTCATGGAGTTTTACAAGCATGATCAAGAAACGAACCAAACGGATCTAAACCGAGGAAAAGCTAATGTGTCAGATTAGTCGCCTGCTTCATTTTTACAACTATATTTGTCGAGGTAAATTTGTAGTATAAAATATATATGTTTGTTTCCTTATGATTATGTATATCAATTGTTAGTTAAATTATAATTAATGTGAAAATTTCATTGTTTGCTTGTAAATTATTAAATGTTGGAAGTAAGTACAAATGGAAAATGAATATTTGGTCGTGGTAACTCTTGTGGCTTCACAATTTTGAAATGAATGTAACAGATTTATATTATGTGTACAAATAATTAATTAAGTAAAAATCAGTAAATTGAAAAAGCGGCCAAAATAGATTTCTATTAGGTAAAGGGGCCAATTTATTATGGATTATCAAACTAATGGACTTAAATGATAAATGCACCAAATGAACTTTGAGTGGATGGTTTTGGGTAATTAAATGCATGAAATTTGAATTTTTAAGGGAAAAATTGCAAATTTGTAACTAAATGGAAATTAAAACAAACTAAAAGACAAAACTGTTATCATCTACTCTAATTTGCTATTTTGCAAACCGAATAACAGAGAGGAAGAAGCTTCAGGTCATGGAGTTTTTACATGCATGATCAAGAAACGAACCAAACGGATCTAAACCGAGGAAAAGCTAATGTCTCAGATAATTAATTAAGTAAAAATCACTAAATTGAAAATGGTGCAAAAATAGATTTCTATTAGGTAAAGGGGTCAATTTATTATGGATTATCAAACTAATGGACTTAAATGGTAAATGCACCAAATGAACTTTGAGTGGATGGTTTTGGGTGATTAAATGCATGAAATTTGATTTTTTAAGGGAAAAATGTAAATTTGTAATTAAATGGTAATTAAAACAAACTAAAAGACAAAAATGTTATCATCTCCTCTAATTTGCTATTTTGCAAACCGAATAACAGAGAGGAAGAAGCTTCCGGTCATGGAGGTTTTACATGCATGATCAAGAAACGAACCAAATGGATCTAAACCGAGGAAAAGCTAATGTGCGAGATTAGTCAGCTGCTTCATTTTTACAACTATATTTGTCGAGGAAAGTTTGTAGTATAAATATATATGTTTGTTTCCTTATGATTATGTATATCAATTGTTAGTTAAATTATAATTAATGTGAAAATTTCAATGTTTGCTTGTAAATTATTAAATGTTGGAATTAAGTACAAATGGAAAATGAATATTTGGTCGTGGTAAATCTTCTGGCTTCTCAATTTTGAAATGAATATAACAAATTTATATTATGTGTACAGATAATTAATTAAGTAAAAATCACTAAATTGAAAAAGTGCAAAAAGAGATTTCTATTAGGTAAAGGGGTCAATTTATTATGGATTATCAAACTAATGGACTTAAATGATAAATGCACCAAATGAACTTTGAGGGGATGGTTTTGGGTGATTAAATGCATGAAATTTGATTTTTTAAGGGAAAAATTGTAAATTTGTAATTAAATGGAAATTAAAACAAACTAAAAGACAAAAATGTTATCATCTCCTCTAATTCGCTATTTTGCAAACCGAATAATAGAGAGGAAGAAGCTTCCGGTCAAGGAGTTTTCACATGCATGATCAAGAAACGAACCAAACGGATCTAAACCGAGGAAAAGCTAATGTGTCAGATTAGTCGACTGCTTCATTTTTACAACTATATTTGTCGAGGTAAGTTTGTAGTATAAAATATATATGTTTGTTTCCTTATGATTATGTATATCAATTGTTAGTTAAATTATAATTAATGTGAAAATTTCAATGTTTGCTTGTAAATTCTTAAATGTTGGAATTAAGTACAAATGGAAAATGAATATTTGGTCATGGCAAATCTTGTGGTTTCACAATTTTGAAAGGATGTAACAGATTTATATTATGTGTACAAATAATTAATTAAGTAAAATCACTAAATTGAAAAAGGTGCAAAAATAGATTTCTATTAGGTAAAGGGTCAATTTATTATGGATTATCAAACTAATGGACTTAAATGGTAAATGCACCAAATGAACTCTGAGTGGATGGTTTTGGGCAATTAAATTCAAGAAATTTTATTTTTTAAGGGAAAAATTGTAAATTTGTAATTAAATGGAAATTAAAACAAACTAAAAGACAAAAATGTTACCATCTCCTCTAATTTGCTATTTTGCAAACCGAATAACAGAGAGGAAGAAGCTTCTTGTCACGGAGTTTTTACATGCATGATCAAGAAACGAACCAACCGGATCTAAACCGAGGAAAAGCTAATGTGTCAGATTAGTTGGCTGCTTCATTTTTACAACTATATTTGTCGAGGTAAGTTTGTAGTATATAATATATATATATGTTTGTTTCCTTATGATTATGTATATCAATTGTTAGTTAAATTATAATTAATGTGAAAATTTCAATGTTTGCTTGTAAATTATTAAATTTTGGAATTAAGTAGAAATGGAAAATGAAAATTTGGTCGCGGTAAATCTTCTGGCTTCACAATTTTGAAATGAATGTAACAAATTTATATTATGTGTACAGATAATTAATTAAGTAAAAATCACTAAATTGAAAAAGGTGTAAAAATAGATTTCTATTAGGTAAAGGGGTCAATTTATTACGAATTATCAAACTAATGGACTTAAATGGTAAATGCACCAAATGAACTTTGAGTGGATGGTTTTGGGTGATTAAATGCAAGAAATTTGATTTTTTAAGGGAAAAATTGTAAATTTGTAATCAAATGGAAATTAAAACAAACTAAAAGACAAAAATGTTATCATCTCCTTTAATTTGCTATTTTGCAAACCGAATAACAGAGAGGAAGAAGCTTCCGGTCATGGAGTTTTTACATGCATGATCAAGAAACGAACCAACCGGATCTAAACCGAGGAAAAGCTAATGTGTCAGATTAGTCGGCTGCTTCATTTTTACAACGATATTTGTCGAGGTAAGTTTGTAGTATATAATATATATATGTTTGTTTCCTTATGATTATGTATATCAATTGTTAGTTAAATTATAATTAATGTGAAAATTTCAATGTTTGCTTGTAAATTATTAAATGTTGGAATTAAGTACAAATGGAAAATGAATATTTGGTCGTGGTAAATCTTCTAGCTTCACAATTTTGAAATGAATGTAACAAATTTATATTATGTGTACAGATAATTAATTATGTAAAAATCACTAAAATGAAAAAGGTGCAAAAATAGATTTCTATTAGGTAAAGGGGTCAATTTATTATGGATTATCAAACTAATGAACTTAAATGGTAAATGCACCAAAAGAAGTTTGAGTGGATTGTTTTGGGCGATTAAATGCAAGAAATTTGATTTTTTAAGGGAAAAATTGTAAATTTGTAATTAAATGGAAATTAAAACAAACTAAATGACAAAAATGTTATCATCTCCTCTAATTTGCAATTTTGCAAACCGAATAACAGAGAGGAAGAAGCTTCCAGTCATGGAGTTTTTACATGCATGATCAAGAAACGAACCAACCGAATCTAAACCGAGGAAAAGATAATGTGTCAGATTAGTCGGCTGCTTCATTTTTACAACTATATTTGTCGACGTAAGCCTGTAGTATATAATATATATATGTTTGTTTCCTTATGATTATGTATATCAATTGTTAGTTAAATTATAATTAATGTGAAAATTTCAATGTTTGCTTGTAAATTATTAAATTTTGGAATTAAGTAGAAATGGAAAATGAAATTTGGTCGCGGTAAATCTTCTGGCTTCACAATTTTGAAATGAATGTAACAAATTTATATTATGTGTACAGATAATTAATTAAGTAAAAATCACTAAATTGAAAAAGGTGTAAAAATAGATTTCTATTAGGTAAAGGGGTCAATTTATTACGAATTATCAAACTAATGGACTTAAATGGTAAATGCACCAAATGAACTTTGAGTGGATGGTTTTGGGTGATTAAATGCCAGAAATTTGATTTTTTAAGGGAAAAATTGTAAATTTGTAATCTAATGGAAATTAAAACAAACTAAAAGACAAAAATGTTATCATCTCCTCTAATTTGCTATTTTGCAAACCGAATAACAGAGAGGAAGAAGCTTCTTGTCACGGAGTTTTTACATGCATGATCAAGAAACGAACCAACCTGATCTAAACCGAGGAAAAGCTAATGTGTCTGATTAGTCGGCTGCTTCATTTTTACAACTATATTTGTCGAGGTAAGTTTGTCGTATATAATATATATATGTTTGTTTCCTTATGATTATGTATATCAATTGTTAGTTAAATTATATTTAATGTGAAAATTTCAATGTTTGCTTGTAAATTCTTAAATGGTGGAATTAAGTACAAATGGAAAATGAATATTTGGTCGTGGCAAATCTTGTGGTTTCACAATTTTGAATTGACTGTAACAGATTAATATTATGTGTACAGATAATTAATTAAGTAAAAATCACTAAATTGAAAAAGGTGCAAAAATAGATTTCTATTAGGTAAAGGGGTCAATTTATTATGGATTATGAAACTAATGGACTTAAATGGTAAATGCACCAAATGAACTTTGAGTGGATGGTTTTGGGTGATTAAATGCATGAAATTTGATTTTTTAAGGGAAAATTGTAAATTTGTAATTAAATGGTAATTAAAACAAACTAAAAGACAAAAATGTTATCATCTCCTCTAATTTGCTATTTTGCAAACCGAATAACAGAGAGGAAGAAGCTTCCGGTCATGGAGGTTTTACATGCATATCAAGAAACGAACCAAATGGATCTAAACCGAGGAAAAGCTAATGTGTGAGATTAGTCAGCTGCTTCATTTTTACAACTATATTTGTCGAGGTAAGTTTGTAGTATAAATATATATGTTTGTTTCCTTATGATTATGTATATCAATTGTTAGTTAAATTATAATTAATGTGAAAATTTCAATGTTTGCTTGTAAATTATTAAATGTTGGAATTAAGTACAAATGGAAAATGAATATTTGGTCGTGGTAAATCTTCTGGCTTCTCAATTTTGAAATGAATATAACAAATTTATATTATGTGTACAGATAATTAATTAAGTAAAAATCACTAAATTGAAAAAGTGCAAAAATAGATTTCTATTAGGTAAAGGGGTCAATTTATTATGGATTATCAAACTAATGGACTTAAATGGTATATACACCAAATGAACTTTGAGTGGATGGTTTTGGGTGATTAAATTCAAGAAATTTGATTTTTTAAGGGAAAAATTGTAAATTTGTAATCAAATGGAAATTAAAACAAACTAAAAGTCAAAAATGTTATCATCTCCTCTAATTTGGTATTTTGCAAACCGAATAACAGAGAGGAAGAAGCTTCCGGTCATGGAGTTTTTACATGCATGATCAAGAAACGAACCAACCAGATCTAAACCGAGGAAAAGCTAATGTGTCAGATTAGTCGGCTGCTTCATTTTTACAACTATATTTGTCGAGGTAAGTTTGTAGTAGAAAATATATATGTTTGTTTCCTTATGATTATGTATATCAATTGTTAGTTAAATTATAATTAATGTGAAAATTTCAATGTTCGCTTGTAAATTATTAAATGTTGGAATTAAGTACAAATGGAAAATGAATATTTGGTCGTGGTAAATCTTCTGGCTTCTCAATTTTGAAATGGATGTAACAAATTTATATTATGTGTACAGATAATTAATTAAGTAAAAATCACTTAATTGAAAAAGGTGCAAAAATAGATTTCTATTAGGTAAAGGGGTCAATTTAATATGGATTATCAAACTAATGGACTTAAATGGTAAATGCACCAAATGAACTTTGAGTGGATGGTTTTGGGTGATTAAATGCATGAAATTTGATTTTTTTGGGGAAAAATTGTCAATTTGTAATTAAATGGAAATTAAAACAAACTAAAAGACAAAAATGTTATCATCTCCTCTAATTTGGTATTTTGCAAACCGAATAACAGAGAGGAAGAAGCTGTCGGTCATGTAGTTTTTACATGCATGATCCAGAAATGAACCAAACGGATCTAAACTGAGGAAAAGCTAATGTGTCAGATTAGTCGACCGCTTCATTTTTAGAACTATATTTGTCGAGGAAGTTTGTAGTATATAATATATATGTTTGATTCCTTTGATTATGTATATCAATAGTTAGTTAAATTATAATTAATGTGAAAATTTCATTGTTTGCTTGTAATTTATTAAATGTTGGAAGTAAGTACATATGGAAAATGAATATTTGGTTGTGGTAAATCTTGTGGCTTCACAATTTTGAAGTGAATGTAATAGATTTATATTATGTGTACAAATAATTAATTATGTAAAAATCAGTAAATTGAAAAAGCGGCCAAAATAGATTTCTATTAGGTAAAGGGGCCAATTTATTATGGATTATCAAACAAATGGACTTAAATGGTAAATGCACCAAATGAACTTTGAGTGGATGGTTTTGGGTGATTAAATGCAAGAAATTTGATTTTTTATGGGAAAAATTGTAAATTTGTAATCAAATGGAAATTAAAACAAACTAAAAGAGAAAAATGATATCATCTCCTCTAATTTGCTATTTTACGAACCGAATAACAGAGAGGAAGAAGCTTCCGGTCATGGAGTTTTTACATGAATGATCAAGAAAAGAACCAACTAGATCTAAACCGAGGAAAAGCTAATGTGTCAGATTAGTCGGCTGCTTCATTTTTACAACTATATTTGTCGAGGAAAGTTTGTAGTATATAATATATATGTTTGATTCCTTTTGATTATGTATATCAATAGTTAGTTAAATTATAATTAATGTTAAAATTTCATTGTTTGCTTGTAATTTATTAAATGTTGGAACTAAGTACAAAAGGAATATGAATATTTGGTCGTGGTAAATCTTGTGGCTTCACAATTTTGAAATGAATGTAACAGATTTATATTATGTGTACAAATAATTAATTAAGTAAAAATCAGTAAATTGAAAAAGCGGCCAAAATAGATTTCTATTAGGTAAAGGGGCCAATTTATTATGGATTATCAAACTAATGGACTTAAATGGTAAATGCACCAAATGAACTTTGAGTGGATGGTTTTGGGTGATTAAATGCAAGAAATTTGATTTTTTGAGGGAAAAATTGTAAAGTGTAATCAAATGGAAATTAAAACAAACTAAAAGACAAAAATGTTATCATCTCCTCTAGTTTGGTATTTTACAAACCGAATAACAGAGAGGAAGAAGCTTCCGGTCATGGAGTTTTTACATGCATGATTAAGAAACGAACCAACCAGATCTAAACCGAGGAAAAGCTAATGTGTCAGATTAGTCGGCTGCTTCATTTTTACAACTATATTTGTCGAGGTAAATTTGTAGTATAAAATATATATGTTTGTTTCCTTATGATTATGTATATCAATTGTTAGTTAAATTATAATTAATGTGAAAATTTCATTGTTTGCTTGTAAATTATTAAATGTTGGAATAAGTACAAATGGAAAATGAATATTTGGTCGTGGTAACTCTTGTGGCTTTACAATTTTGAAATGAATGTAACAGATTTATATTATGTGTACAAATAATTAATTAAGTAAAAATTAGTAAATTGAAAAAGCGGCCAAAATAGATTTCTATTAGGTAAAGGGGCCAATTTATTATGAATTATCAAACTAATGGACTTAAATGGTAAATGCACCAAATGAACTTTGAGGGGATGGTTTTGGTTGATTAAATGCATGAAATTTGATTTTTTAAGGGAAAAATTGTAAATTTGTAATGAAATGGAAATTAAAACAAACTAAGAGACAAAAATGTTATCATCTCCTCTAATTTGCTATTTTGCAAACCGAATAACAGAGAGGAAGAAGCTTCCGGTCATGGAGTTTTTACAAGCATGATCAAGAAACGAACCAAACGGATCTAAACCGAGGAAAAGCTAATGTGTCAGATTAGTCGGCTGCTTCATTTTTACAACTATATTTGTCGAGGTAAATTTGTAGTATAAAATATATATGTTTGTTTCCTTATGATTATGTATATCAATTGTTAGTTAAACTACAATTAATGTGAAAATTTCATTGTTTGCTTGTAAATTATTAAATGTTGGAAGTAAGTACAAATGGAAAATGAATATTTGGTCGTGGTAACTCTTGTGGCTTCACAATTTTGAAATGAATGTAACAGATTTATATTATGTGTACAAATAATTAATTAAGTAAAAATGAGTAAATTGAAAAAGCGGCCAAAATAGATTTCTATTAGGTAAATGGGCCAATTTATTATGGATTATCAAACTAATGGACTTAAATGGTAAATGCACCAAATGAACTTTGAGGGGATGGTTTTGGTTGATTAAATGCATGAAATTTGATCTTTTAAGGGAAAAATAGTAAATTTGTAATGAAATGGAAATTGAAACAAACTAAGAGACAAAAATGTTATCATCTCCTCTAATTTGCTATTTTGCAAACCGAATAACAGAGAGGAAGAAGCTTCCGGTCATGGAGGTTTTACAAGCATGATCAAGAAACGAACCAAACGGATCTAAACCGAGGAAAAGCTAATGTGTCAGATTAGTCGCTGCTTCATTTTTACAACTATATTGTCGAGGTAATTTGTAGTATAAATATATATGTTTGTTTCCTTATGATTATGTATATCAATTGTTAGTTAAATTATAATTAATGTGAAAATTTCATTGTTTGCTTGTAAATTATTAAATGTTGGAAGTAAGTACAAATGGAAAATGAATATTTGGTCGTGGTAACTCTTGTGGCTTCACAATTTTGAAATGAATGTAACAGATTTATATTATGTGTACAAATAATTAATTAAGTAAAAATCAGTAAATTGAAAAAGCGGCCAAAATAGATTTCTATTAGGTAAAGGGGCCAATTTATTATGGATTATCAAACTAATGGACTTAAATGATAAATGCACCAAATGAACTTTGAGTGGATGGTTTTGGGTAATTAAATGCATGAAATTTGAATTTTTAAGGGAAAAATTGCAAATTTGTAACTAAATGGAAATTAAAACAAACTAAAAGACAAAACTGTTATCATCTACTCTAATTTGCTATTTTGCAAACCGAATAACAGAGAGGAAGAAGCTTCAGGTCATGGAGTTTTTACATGCATGATCAAGAAACGAACCAAACGGATCTAAACCGAGGAAAAGCTAATGTCTCAGATAATTAATTAAGTAAAAATCACTAAATTGAAAATGGTGCAAAAATAGATTTCTATTAGGTAAAGGGGTCAATTTATTATGGATTATCAAACTAATGGACTTAAATGGTAAATGCACCAAATGAACTTTGAGTGGATGGTTTTGGGTGATTAAATGCATGAAATTTGATTTTTTAAGGGAAAAATGTAAATTTGTAATAAATGGTAATTAAAACAAACTAAAAGACAAAAATGTTATCATCTCCTCTAATTTGCTATTTTGCAAACCGAATAACAGAGAGGAAGAAGCTTCCGGTCATGGAGGTTTTACATGCATGATCAAGAAACGAACCAAATGGATCTAAACCGAGGAAAAGCTAATGTGCGAGATTAGTCAGCTGCTTCATTTTACAACTATATTGTCGAGGAAAGTTTGTAGTATAAAATATATATGTTGTTTCCTTATGATTATGTATATCAATTGTTAGTTAAATTATAATTAATGTGAAAATTTCAATGTTTGCTTGTAAATTATTAAATGTTGGAATTAAGTACAAATGGAAAATGAATATTTGGTCGTGGTAAATCTTCTGGCTTCTCAATTTTGAAATGAATATAACAAATTTATATTATGTGTACAGATATTAATTAAGTAAAATCACTAAATTGAAAAAGTGCAAAAAGAGATTTCTATTAGGTAAAGGGTCAATTTATTATGGATTATCAAACTAATGGACTTAAATGATAAATGCACCAAATGAACTTTGAGGGGATGGTTTGGGTGATTAAATGCATGAAATTTGATTTTTTAAGGGAAAATTGTAAATTGTAATTAAATGGAAATTAAAACAAACTAAAAGACAAAAATGTTATCATCTCCTCTAATTCGCTATTTGCAAACCGAATAATAGAGAGGAAGAAGCTTCCGGTCAAGGAGTTTTCACATGCATGATCAAGAAACGAACCAAACGGATCTAAACCGAGGAAAAGCTAATGTGTCAGATTAGTCGACTGCTTCATTTTTACAACTATATTTGTCGAGGTAAGTTTGTAGTATAAAATATATATGTTTGTTTCCTTATGATTATGTATATCAATTGTTAGTTAAATTATAATTAATGTGAAAATTTCAATGTTTGCTTGTAAATTCTTAAATGTTGGAATTAAGTACAAATGGAAAATGAATATTTGGTCATGGCAAATCTTGTGGTTTCACAATTTTGAAAGGGATGTAACAGATTTATATTATGTGTACAAATAATTAATTAAGTAAAAATCACTAAATTGAAAAAGGTGCAAAAATAGATTTCTATTAGTAAAGGGGTCAATTTATTATGGATTATCAAACTAATGGACTTAAATGGTAATGCACCAAATGAACTTGAGTGGATGGTTTTGGGCAATTAAATTCAAGAAATTTATTTTTTAAGGGAAAAATTGTAAATTTGTAATTAAATGGAAATTAAAACAAACTAAAGACAAAATGTTACATCTCTCTAATTGCTATTTTGCAAACCGAATAACAGAGAGGAAGAAGCTTCTGTCACGGAGTTTTTACATGCATGATCAAGAAACGAACCAACCGGATCTAAACCGAGGAAAAGCTAATGTGTCAGATTAGTTGGCTGCTTCATTTTTACAACTATATTTGTCGAGGTAAGTTTGTAGTATATAATATATATATATGTTTGTTTCCTTATGATTATGTATATCAATTGTTAGTTAAATTATAATTAATGTGAAAATTTCAATGTTTGCTTGTAAATTATTAAATTTGGAATTAAGTAGAAATGGAAAATGAAAATTTGGTCGCGGTAAATCTTCTGGCTTCACAATTTTGAAATGAATGTAACAAATTTATATTATGTGTACAGAATAATAAAAATCCTAATTGAAAAGGTGAAAATAGATTTCTATAGTAAAGGGTCAATTTATTAGATTATAACTATGGATTAATGGTAAATGCACAAAAATTGAGTGGATGGTTTGGGATAATCAGAAATTATTTTAAGGAAAATTGTAAATTGTAATAATGGAATAAAACAACTAAAGACAAATGTTATCATCTCCTTAATTTGCTATTTTGCAAACCGAATAACAGAGAGGAAGAAGCTTCCGGTCATGGAGTTTTACATGCATGATCAAGAAACGAACCAACCGGAATCTAAACCGAGGAAAAGCTATGTGTCAGATAGTCGGCTGCTTCATTTTTACAACATATTTGTCAGGTAAGTTTGTGTATAATATTATGTTTGTTTCCTTTATTTGTATTAATTGTTAGTTAAATATAATTATGTAAATTCATGTTTGCTGTAATTTAATGTTGGAATTAAGTACAATGGAAATGATATTTGGTGGAAATCTTTAGTTCACATTTTGAATGAATGTAACAAATTATTTTGTACAATATTATTAAGTAAAAATCAATAAATGAAAAGGTGCAAAAGATTTCTTTAGGTAAGGGGTCATTATTAGATTATACTAATGGCATGGTAAATGCCCAAATGCGCTAGAGTGGATGGTTTGGCAATTAAATCAGAAATTTATTTTTAAGGGAAAATTGTACATTTGTAATGAAATGGAATTAAACAAACTAAAGACATAATGTTATCTCTCATTTGCATTTGAACCGAAAACAGAGGAAGAATTCCGTATGATTTACAGCATGATCAAGAAACGAACCACCGAATTCTAACCGGGAAAAGTAATGTGTAGATATCCGCTGCTTATTTTCGCTATATTTGCGAGCAAGTCTGTAGTAATAATATAATGTTGGTTCCTTTGATTATGGATATCAATTGTATTAAATTTATTAATTAAATCATGTTCTTGATTATTAATTGGTTAAGTACAAATGGAAGATAATTTGGTCGTAATTTGGCTTCACAATTTTGATGAAAGTAACAGATTTATATTATGTGTACAAATAATTAATTAA
Organism: Gossypium hirsutum; assembly: GCF_007990345.1. Classification (NCBI taxonomy): domain Eukaryota; kingdom Viridiplantae; phylum Streptophyta; class Magnoliopsida; order Malvales; family Malvaceae; genus Gossypium; species Gossypium hirsutum. Next base: position 36,946 of record NW_024402921.1, read on the forward strand.
GTAAAAATCAGTAAATTGAAAAAGCGGCCAAAATAGATTTCTATTAGGTAAAGGGGCCAATTTATTATGGATTATCAAACTAATGGACTTAAATGGTAAATGCACCAAATGAACTTTGAGTGGATGTTTTGGGTGATTAAATGCAAGAAATTTGATTTTTGAGGGAAAAATTGTAAAGTGTAATCAAATGGAAATTAAAACAAACTAAAAGA